>NC_135760.1:26414757-26453765 GCF_052425735.1 Oculina patagonica | reverse complement strand
GATTGCGAAAGACTAGAACGAGAAAGCGACAAAGGGGTAAAAGTAGTGCGCGAATTTGCGCAAAATCATTGCGTAAATCGGAATCACGACCCTCTTCTCCTTTCTTTAAGAAAAACATCAAGTTTTTTATAACTGCCAGTATTACAATAACAATAACAGTTTATTATCTATTAGCGCATTGCAGTTAAAAACCGAATGATAAGGATAAAATACAGGTCTCAAAAATGAAGACTACTAATAATACTATTACAATACACACTACTATGTTAATAATAATAATAATAATAATTTTTTTTTATAAGAATAAATAAACACTTTATTAACCAATTTGAAAAAGAATTACAATGATTTGACTATTCGAATAAGAACTTTATATATAAACATATTATTTACATAATAATAAAAACAGTGTCTTTAAACATGTAGAAAAATAGTAAAAGCGACTTCGAGAGCAATAATAAAAGAAGAACTATATATTAAAAAAAATATTCGATCTAAATTGCAGTACGAGAATTCTCTACTTCAAAGTCCATATCATAAATGTCAATGTTCCTGTTTCTCTTTACAGTTCTTGATCCCCTTAGGCAGATTAAGGCGGATCGGAGGATCGCAAATGAGACTTTTGATCTGATCCAAGACACCGTTGTTGCGTAATCCTCCCCTTTCTTTGCGGCGATTAATTCTGCAAGCCTACTGTGATACCTCTTGCACTCCTCGCCCATTCCTCCGGTGGATGTAAACACCAATGGAGTGAAAGTTCCCTGTTCTACTTGAAGAACCCTGTCTGCGTAAGCCCTCTTCTTCTCATTCTCATGGTTACGGTATATCTGCTTGGGGGTTTGGTCCTTGTAGGAATCCGCGTTGGGGTGACAAACCCTCACATCAAAGAACGCGGATCTCTGCTTCTCCCAAAACCCCCGGGCATGTATATCTAGGCGAGCATCTGGCGTTGTGTTAGCGCCGCTTGGTAGCCTCTCTCCAGTCAGTTCTTGAAGGACGGGCTCTATTTCGACATCATTACAGACCATCTTAAGCAAGTCAGCCTCGAGGTCACGGAGTTCATTATGGCGCTGAATTATGAATCCGCCTCTCCTACAAATCATTGCATGATCGATTGTAAAGGCGTCACCGCACACGCACACTGTCGGCTTGTCGTCAATTTCCCAGTCGTACCTGAGCTTTACAGCATCTCGGAACTCGCCTTTATTCAGGTTGTAGCCCATGTCCTTTAATGGGAGGACCGTGAGCCAGTTAGAAGCACCTTTCTCGGTTGCGAGATCAATGGCTCGTTGTGTCTTCTGAGGTAGAGACTCCCTGACATTGCCAAGCCTAGTCTGAAGCGCTTCGTTGGTTTCTCTTCGCACGCACTGCTGTAGTGTCTTGACAGCAGTATCAGCCGGTGTTTCATGATCCTGTGCGATTATTTTCTCGACTAGGGGCGCTGTGATCTTGGTTGACACCTTGAATTGGGAAGCTGCATCCTGGCTTGGATTAATAAGTCCAAGCCCCCCTAGCCGCACTGGAAGTGCCACTAGGTCCCTATCTTCTTTTGTGCAGTGGTGATCAGTGATTGATGGTATTAGTACATCTGCAATAGCACGCTCCAGGGGCTCTAATAGATCTTCTATATCAAGAAGTGTTCTGAGAAAATATGTCCAGCGGTGGCGTAGTCCGAAGGTAAATGCCGCATAGCACGCCTGTGGGTTTGATGTGGCATACTCGGCTAGCTTTACCACCTGGCTCACCCACTCCTCAACCTTTCCATCGACATACTCTTCGAGATAAGCTCGAGAGCCCAGAGCGGCGCCTAGATGTTTTTGTCCCTGCGTAGAGATGTTTATCGCAGTCCCCTCGAAGATAGCTTTAGCATGGTCCTTCTTGTCGGGTTTCGTAATAAGCCAGCACTTTTTGGCGTTAGGGTAGTACCCCAAATCAGGTCCTGCCTCAGTCAGCACATCCCACCATCGCTTGATATCTTCCAATGAACCTGCACCACTCGCGTCATCGGCAAACCAGCACTGCTTCAAATCGTTCGAAATCCCCAAACGAGTAATCAGAGGTTGTAGACTGATGGCGTAAATTCCCATCGCTAGAGGATCTCCTTGCTCCTTCATAATAATAATAATAATAATAATAATAATAATAATAATAATAATAATAATAATAATAATAAAATTTGGTTTGTATCTGATCTTAAAAAAGCTGGTAAAAACGTATAAAAAACTGAAATTTTCGGTAACTCTCTGTTACCTTCATCAGAGTTAAAATTGGTTCAGTTTTTGCATAATAAGTATTTTATACACCGCCGGTCTCTAGGGATGTTCCCAATGTTAAATAAACTTGTGGGAAATGCACATGCTCATTCACACAGTTAATGTCCTGGATAGAATGTAGCGCTTCTAGGAATAGGCGTTGTTGCCTATTGTTGACATTTCTTTCTAAAATTTCTACATAATCCGGATGAATGTCATGGTCTGTTGTTTCCGCGTGAAATCTTATTGCGCTTTCGTTATTAGATCTTGTGCCAGGCTTGTGCTCTGCGCCGCGCGAATTCCATGATCTTTTGCTCTCTCCCACATAAGCAAAATCACATGTTTTGCATTTGACTTTGTACACAATTCCCTTGATCTGATTTGTGGCGGGGCGGTCTTTTGGTTTCTTAAAGATACTGCCCAGTGTTTTAACAGGCTTGAAAGTGGTTCTTATGTTTTCTCTGCTAAGAACACGTCGAACTCTCTCGGAAACACCCTTTATGTAAGGGATTGAAGCGTAACCCCTTGGACTCTCTTGACTTTCTTGGTTTTCTGGCTGTATGGTTTCTTGAGCCGAAACAAGGCAACGATCGATGAAACTTTGGGGGTATCCGTTGACTTTAAGGTCACCGATTACTTGTTGTTTTTCGCTCTGTTTCCGCTGAGAGGTCGAGGGAAGATATTTGGCACGATCCATTAGTATCTTTACTACAGCTCGTTTGCTTTGCGCGGGACTATGTGACTCGAAGGCGAGATATTTGTTTGTGTGCGTGGGTTTCCTGTACACGCCCACTTCCACTTGACCACTCGCAGATACCGTGTTACTTGTATCAAGGAAAGCTATGGTTTGGCCTTCCGCGCCTGTAGTCGGCATTTCTATCGTGAATTGGATATAAGGGTTAATGGAATTCAGATGGCTGTGAAAAACTAATAATAATAATAATAATAATAATAATAATAATAATAATAATAATGATGATGATGATGATGATGATGATGATGATGATGATGATGATGATACGATATGTTGATATGATTATGACGTTTTCAACTCGCAACTACTTGTTTAGTCGACGCAGTAAATAAAGACAATGGCTTGTAAAGCTGGTTTTTATTTACAACAGGGAACAAAATTTTACTACATAATAACTTTTATTTGCTATCGTTCCGTTATATACAGCATAAACTTATTTTACACTAAGCTATTTTGACCTTTTTACAAACATTAAATTTAACTTCCTCTTAACTAGTTCACTCAGAAGTTTCTACGCCACCTCGATTCTTGATTTTACTCAGTTTTTATACAAAGTACGCTCTTGCACCCAGAGTTAAGACTTCTCGTGGTCACTGTTATATACAGAAGGCGCTTATCAACAATGATAGCACTGAATGTCGCTAGCCTTGCGATTAGTGTGATGCGGGATTTCTGACCCAAGACATGTTCCGCAGTATGTCCGCGATAGCGTGTCGAATGTGTCTCATCTTCCAACAGTAGATAACAGGGTTCAGAGAAGAATTAACATACACAATAATATATGAGAAAAGATAAAACTTCTTCAAAGCAATGCTTGGGCCGTAGATTTCAAATGCGGCCAAACATATAAAGTGAGGTAGATAACAAGCCAAAAATACGAGATACACGTAGAATATACCGACTGCAGATTTAATGAGGCTAGCAATATTTGTCATATCGCCATTCTGCGGAACTTGTTGTACTTGCAGGACCTGAATCTGATTCTTGTGGCGTCGTACGGTTGAATAAATCCTGATGTAAACCACTGTTGTAAGAAGGAGGCAGAGAACTCCAATAATGAATATAACCAGTGAGACAATATCAAGCGAAACCCAGAGCGTTAATAAAGCAAGAAATGCACTCACCACCCATATTGAAATCACCACAGCAACAACACGCTTGTGAGTCACAAGTTCCTGATATCTGAGATGAAGATGAATGGCTAAGAATCTGTCTACACTTATGGCCACAACTCCAAAAAATGAAGCTATAGCAAACAAACTGATCATGATGTCAAAAGCCATGTAGAAGGCACAACTGGGATTTTCTTCTTGTAAATGGTTGACTAGAAGTAAGGTGTATAAAGGCTGGCTCAATAACCCAACACCAACATCAGAAACAGCAAGACTCAGGAGCAATGTCTTCAAAGTCTTTGGCAACGTCGACATTTTTCTTAACGTGTGGATTGTTACAATGTTCAACATGATGGCGGTATAGCATAGAAAATTATTGACAACACAACTAGCGATGTACGTCGAGCGAAGTTCTTCAAATTCGGAGAATGTGGGGTAGTACTGGAGTAGTAATTCACAAGAAGATTTTTTCATGATATCGAGTTGAGATTCTAAAGAGCACTTAACATTTGGCATACAAGATGTTTTACGAAGCTAAGATAGTTTTCTTTCTCGGCGGCACGGACCAACTGGACGTAAAACGATTTCTTTACTTTATACCGTGACAATCCTCAGCAAAAGAAGGTAGTGAAGTTCCCCAGAGATCATTCTTTTATATATCGTTTCCTGTTTTGGTGTTGATAGAAAAAAAGTTGGTATGCATGCACCTGCAAGGGCAAACTTTACTGGATGTTCGTTTTAAATTGTCTATAGAAAACAATAACAAGTCTCTTTAATAAACCTTTAGTATGTTAATCTATGGTACACCTGCAAACTGCTTCCAGTTTCATGTGGCGTTGCATTGTTCGAAGTCGCATTTTTGACGGAATAAGAACTGCATAAAGAGCAACGCTCGATAACAATGTTAAAAATCACACACAAAGTTTTTTGTTTTAAGCACATAACCATTTTTTGTTAAAAAAAATAGTGTACGGAAAACAAATTATCAGTACGAAGGTCACCTCATATAGTCTATCAAACCAGGCTGCCTTGAAACTTGCAGTTAAAACCCGGTAACATGAACCTTTTTCGATTTCCCCTGAAGGTTCGAGGTATCTGGATTTAATAAACACTTTTAAGCGTTTCGCTGCGAACAATAAGTAACAATTATTCCACTCGCGCTTGTTGGATATGAGATGTTAGATAGCCAACGAGGCGCGTATTATTAAAAACGTCCAAAAAGAATTGCAATATTTGAGCTTCCCGGCTGTTCTCGTTGTCGCGTATCGGCTAACATATTGTGGTCAATGGTATATGAGCTCATAAACCATTGCCTGTTAACCAATCAAAACTCAGGAATTGCAATATACCATTGCTAATTTATAATAATATGGTATATATCGACTGAGAGCTTTTCAAGGCACCCAGCGTAAGATGCTTTACGAAGCTAATTTTAAAAATAGTTTTCTTTCTCGCAGCCAGGGATCGATAGGGACCAACTGGATTATTTTGGCTAAAATGATTCATTTTCTAAATAAATCCTTAGAAATGCTTGTGACATTGATTGAAAGTAAGTTAGCAGGTGCTTAAGAAAATTCAAAAGAAAAAAGTGAAACAAAACAAACCAAAAAACGACGTCTTAAAAAAGAACGCTTGGTATATTTGTCGATGGTACACCTGGAAACTGCATTGTTGTACTGCCGGGTTAATGTGCCGTGTCGAGACTAACACTTGTCAGATGTTAGTCTGATGTTATCTGTTCGGCTAACCAGATTCCGGTCAGCTGAACAGTATCTGCCATCACTGAAAGTCCAATTCCTGAAAGGCAGTTTATGTTAACAATGATCATAAGCAATTTTGATCCTTAACATCACGATTATGTAATAAGTTGGGAGGTTCACAGCAATATTAGAACGCGATTTTTTAATTATGTATTTTTTTTTAATTTGGCAAGTGACACGAATGTGCCATATTGGAAAAGGCTTTTTATTGTCACAATTATTAAACACCTTGTGTTGGTGGACAACAATTGCAAGGCGTGGGCCAGAAGCTTCCCACTTGCAACCACTGGTTTCTTCAACGCAATTGAAAAAGATAATATCATGGCGAGTAGAGCTGCTTTTTATTTACAACAGAGAACAAAAGGTCACTACATATTTCTTATCATTCTGGTATATGTGGTAAGAATGAATTTCATACTTTTAAAATTTGTACATGTACCTTTTTTCAAACATCAAACTACCATTTAGCTTGGTGTGACAGAAATCAGTATACGCTATGTCGATTACCAAAAAAACTATCGATACTTTACTTTTACTCTATTTTAACACCAAGGGCGCTCATGCATCCAGAGTACAGAATGCTAGTGGGCACTGTTATATACAAAAGGCTTTTATCAAAGAGATTGACAGGACGGAAAACTTGGATTCAATATTTCACTTTCTTAGAAGCTTCAGAACAAAAAAAATTCTAAATCTCGAGGCATGTTATCAATTCTAGGGAAGAAACAGCTTGAAATGTCAAGGATATTACTTTTAATTAATTTTTAGTATTGGTCAGCGGTATTTCGTTAAAGATAATGCAGAAAAGTTCATTTTCATTACATGTTAAACTTTAAGGGCTTTAAGGTCGTAGAAAAAAGGTTGAAATAGGCTAAGTTTTGATTTTTCTACGAATTTTCTTTTATATTTGAAAATGGCGGTTTCTCGACTTCAAAATATGAAGAGAAGGCAAAACAATGCTTTACAAGCAAACCTTTTCTAATTCATTATCTCGGTATCAAGAATGTGTCGTGTTGTAACCGCTTGCCAGGTTTCAAGTCGCTCAGTGGTCTTGTTCCAAAGTTTTGGTAGTTTGATTTTTTTTTTGGCATTTGATTTTAGATTTTTTTATTTTTTTATTTATTTATTTTTTTTTATTGCTCTTACTGATTCATGCACACTACATTACAATACAATTACTGACAATTACTTACAAAGACGATTCTAAACATTGCATACACTACAAACATGAAAAAAAAACAATAATATTGTCGCTAACGTAAAGCGCTACTCCTATTTAACAAAAGTTTTGATTGATTGCTAAGCTACTTCTATTTGACACTAATTATGCACTATTTATTAAGATTAAGTAAGAGGACTTATTTAAAGATACAATAATTTCTCAAGAAAACTTAAGTATTTCCAGGAGCCCATCAACTGGAGCCTCCATACGTACTGTACCCTTGAGTCAACCCTTTCCCGTATATTTTTATTTTTAGAAACACATTTCCCGCGAAAACATTGCTCCTGTGGTCAGACCACATGCAGCGCAGCTAGGGCGACGATGTAAAAAAAAAATGGCGGCCAATGTCGTACGCACATTCCCTGTCCGTTTTCCTTTATAATTTTTGCTTCTTTCCTGATTTTACAGCCGAGAGAGCCTGGTTTACTCGTGAATGAATATTAAACGACTAAAAGTTAATTAATAAACCACTTTTTTGTCCATGAAAATGAAGTCAGTTTAGTCATGGCGTTGCTTGTTTGAATCTTACCGATTTCTGGTTTGCACGGACTTATTACATGCAGTGTTAGACGTAAACAGTACTGTGAGTTTGACGCTGGATTTGTAAGATCTATTCCCGAACGAAAGCAGAAATAATTTAATATGGGCCGAGCTGTGGCGAACGCGTGTTCTTTGATACGGCGACGAACAGTATAAACGTGATGACTTCGATGAAAATTTTGACTATCCGTATGCTCCAAGATCCAGCCAATATAAGATCATCATGCTTCGAATAAAACCTCAGGAAAATGATATGTGTTTGTTTCTTCTAAAGTTAAGCAACTGGAATTATAGCAGAGATCGTTGAGTCGCTGTTGCAGAGGTGAGATATTGCGCATCTTACAATTTTAAAATTATACCCGTACAGGCCAACTGCCTGAATGTTACATCTTTCTTCGGTTAGAGACCTTGTGATCCGCTTATTTTAATCCCCGTACATTTCTTTCGCTTTGTATGTTTCCAAAGAGAACTTTATGCCTGTACTATCTGGAGAATTCTAAAGCCGAACGAGTCGTTTAGCCGGGACGGCTGTTTAGATTTTTATTCTAATGTTTGTCCAGTGCCTTTGCCACGAAGGACCAAACCTGTCAACCCTAAAGCGTACACAAGCTAGCGCTTGTCTGAATTATTGTCACTCAGAGTTTTGATTGCCTTGTAGAATTTGATTTGCAATGTGTTGGTAGGGACTTGGTACAGGCCAAAGTGCGTGCCTTGTTTATAAATTTATACCATTGATACGTTCGTTTGGTGTGAATGTTTACAACCCTGAGTAAAATTTATTGTTCACAACAACGATTAGAATCGATCAAGCTTTTATCAAGCTGCCTTCTTATCGGAAGAATTACACGGCAAATAATATTGACCGATCTGTTGCGCCTATCCATCCTCTTTTCAAAATATAAGCTTATTCGTAATTTCACAGTTGCGAGATCGTTCTCGCCGCCTTTCGATTCGAACAATCGCTCTTACTTTTTTGACAGACCTGTACAAAATCCCGCAGTTTTTTTAGTCATAGCATTACTTGATGTCTTCCTTCGAAGAAATACTGAATTTAGAGGACGACAAGGAACAACATTCTGCAGTCTTCCCTTCTCGTTGCGCCATTGTTTTAGATGACACAGCTTGCGTAACCACAGCGGAATGCGACAAATGATTGACTGAGGTGCGAAATCTCCCGCGAGAGACCCCGGGAGATTAGTTCTAAAAATAAATTAATACGGGAAAGGGTTGACTCCAAGGGTTAGTATGGGAGATGAAAGCTCCAGTTGATGGGCTCCTGGTATTTCCCATTTCTGTAGGTGAAATTTAAGCCTGTCCCTTTTCTTAGCGATACAATATTCAATGTGTTCAATATATTTAAGTTTAGCTATTAACTGAGGTAGGAGTGGTTTTGTTTTCCTGAGCCGATTAGCGTGGATTACTTGCTTACCAGCAATTAGAATATGATTGAGAAGAGTCCAATGAGGACTTTCTTTTGTAATACCTAGCAGAATTTCGCTGTCATTTAGCCTAGAAATGGTAATATTTAATTTATTTAACCAGTTAGTAGTATGCGTCCAGAAATCTATGGTAAATTTGCAGTGTAAAAAGTGATTTTAGATGATTTTTGTGTTCTGCTGCTATTATGCCAGATGGCATAATGCCAAGCAGAACATATTGCTATCGAAGGAGGGAATGGAATGTCTACAACAATAGAAAGACGTAACAATGGAAGTCCGTAACAATAGAAAGCAGATACTTTTCTATTTGTAGACTTAGTAAAAAGGTATATCTATCAGTTAAATTTGCTATCTTAACAATCAACTAGTCTACATCATAAAAATAAACAATAATAAAAAAAATCTCGGTTTCTGATATAAAAAAAGTGCGTGTAAATACAAAGTTTGTAACAAAAGAGCGTAACAATGGGGAGCCCAGGCTCCTGCTAAGAGCTCTCTGTCCCGCTATATTAGTACGTGTGTGTACGACGGGTTTCAGCTGCTTTCAGAGTTGTGGCTCGTGACGTACGCAGTGGTCGCTCACGACGACGAATACGCGATCAGCCTTTTTTTCCGTGGAATGAAAAAACTAAACCGTCACCGCCCGTTAGCTAACGTGAAATAAAAAATAACCAAAGATCCCATCCTGTATACGTAGGAGTAAATGTATAACGAGCTACCAACAGAAAAAAACAATTGGACTGTTTTCAGTTGGCACGTTTGCTATTTATACGCGCTGAAACATACCTTATTGTGGTTTGTGACGTAAGCAGCGGTATAGTTGTATAGTATATATAGTCTTGACATATATAGATATATATATAGACTATATATATATAGTCTTGTATAGTTCTTTAAATATTTTTACATTTTATCATTAGTTTTTATAGCTTTATAAATTTGTAAATATGACATAATTCAACCTTTTAGGTTGCGAAGTTGTATTAATAAACTATCTATCTATCTATCCATGTTACTTTGCATGCACAAGGGTCTGCCTCGTCCCCAGGCGTCCTCGTCCTTGGTCGTGCACGGTTCGCTTGGTGTTGTGGGACTGACGTGCACGGTTCGCTTGGCGTTCTGGGCCTGATGCGGACGGGGAAGCGGACGCCGCTCCGCGGCTCGCTCCCTAACCATCAATCCCCGCGCTCCCTGTTTTCCCGCCTTACCGCCTCAACGTCCGGCCAACGACGCCTGGGGACGAGGCAGCACAAGGGTTACGACTTTTAAAGGTTTCAAATGTCATAATAACTTGCGTGACGAATTACGGTTTCTTGGTGTAAGCCGAAAAACCGAAGACAGTTATCAATGTTGATACATTATGCCAGCAGAACACACGGACCCATTAGGGCCCTTTTTTTGTGTGTGTGCGATAATGGCTTGATAAAAAGCGATTTTATATATTAGCTAAAATGGTTTTATATACTTGTTAAAACAGTGGCTGTGGTCCATTTGTTCTCGGAGCGATTCCTGGTATGGTATCCTTCTTGACGATTCTTCCGAAACTATTCAAACTCATTAAGTATTCCTTATAAAGAGATATTGCTGTTTCAGCTCCTATACGAAACCATTTCGTTGTCGCCACATTTACATGAAACCTTTCAGTCACAATTCGCTCAATGCGAAATGCAAGAATTTGATTCAGCGCTCAGCTAATTCAGTACAATGCGCTTGATTATCTGGTTAGTTATAATAGCAGTTGCGAGTTGCTTATTGCGTGTCCAGAACGTTTTCTACAACGTCGTGGAGTCTGGGTGTAGAGCTGAAAATATTCATTCTGGTTGCTCTAGATGGAATTCGATGGATACAATGTTTCTGAAGGGAAAGTTAAAGGAATGATATGCTGTTGATGATGACGATGACGATGGTACATGTGGCAAAAACTGGTTCTTGTCACAAGTTCTTATTTTAGACTAGTGCGCAGTCATTAGTTTTTTATTTCCGGTTGAAGAATACTAGGAAAGCACAGGGTTGGAGAGCGAGACGAAGTAGGGTGACGCTTCCTGGCATTAGACCATGCATTATTTTGGTTTTTCCTTTTTACAGTTTAACTTTTCTAGAGAATGAAAGCAGCTACACACTCACAATGAAATAATACGTAGCATAGTAGTTGAATGACCGCTTTTATTACAAGTTTTATCCTATCTACACGTAGGTGCACAGCTTCATTTAAGGGTAATGTAACTTAAGGTCAGTACTTTTCCAGAAAACTTTTATCCCAGTTTACATGCCTCAAACTTTTCGACAGTTTGAGGTTTACATAACGTTCTGTTATACCACACGATTTTGTTTTATTTGGAAAGCAACACCATTTTCACCAATTGAAAAATAGATGTAATGCACTGAAGCTGACAGGCAAATTAAATTGCAAAGAAAAATATATTCTATTTTCTTTACAACTCCAGGGAAGTCTACTCACAATTTTTCATCAAAACGTGCACACCACCCCATACCCATGTGTCAGGAGCTCCTGCCTGTGTATAGTGCCACTCCTCTCAAGTAAGGCTAGTCTGTAGGAACCCTGAAGGGCAATATGTAAGTTCGTATCTATGAGTCAGGAGTAACCATATCTCTGGCTACTTGGAAGGCTGCTATCAGTGAGCTAAGTTGAATCTTCTCAGACGTTCCAGCTGCTAGACGGTATCTGAAAACAACAAACACATGTTACTGATAATGAGAGCAGTGGTAGGGGAACGTTTCACATGTTACATAAGTGGGTAACTAATAATATTAGGCAGATAGAGTTGTTTTCAACTGACTGTCATAAAACCCGCAAAACTAAAACAATCACTCTTAGTCTGGCCGATCACAAAACTTACGACACGGACAATCCAGTGAACCAATCAAACGTTGAAGTAAGTACATGTAGCCGGGCCGAAGTTTGGGAAAACTGTAACGTGTGTGAACAAGTCTCAATTGGCCATGTTCTAAACGAGCAGGGGACTGGGTACGAACATATTTTTTCTTGGTACGAATATTCAATATCGATTGAATTGAAAATGAGGACATCATCTGAAAGAGCATCCAAAAATTAGTAAATTTACCGAATTTGATGGTTATTGGTTTAAACGCAAAGGCATGGTACACTTTTAAAATAAGAGAGCTTAGTATGGATTGGAGGACGCCTGTCCCTCCAATCCAAACTAAGTATACCATGCCTTTGGGTTTAAACCAATAACCGTCAAATTTGGTGAATTTACTAATTTTTGGATGCTCTTTCAGATGACATGCCCCATTTTTCAATTCAATCGATATTGAATGTTTGTACCGAAGAGAAAATATGTTCGTGCCCAGTCCTCTGCTCGTTTTGAACATGGCTAATTGATTTTGGTTTTACTTCTGATTGGTTACCCTGGGTACCAGAGAATTTTTCTCACACGCAGTGGATACTTCGGCGGCCGAAGGCTGTCGCCACGAGTGGCAGGTCACAATAGAGAGATGATTTATACTGAAACCCGCGCAAGAATAACCTCTGGCACCAAGGGTACTGATTGGTTAAAAAGTCGTGCAAGTTTAAAAAAAAAAACCAGTCACTTGGTGCAGCAATCCAAAACTAAACAAATGCGGAACATACTTTACATGTACTCATACTTAAGTGAAAACTACTCTTAATAATATACCGGTAGCTTTCTGTAACTGAATTTGTTCGAGGAAGCATTTGCTTTCATCATCATCTAGCAGAATTCTATATAATCATATTTACTGCCTGAGACCAAAGTATCACGTAGTAACTAGAGTCAACTTTTCCTTGAACTTACTCAACATCTGCCATCTTTTCCAACAAGTGAATTCTGACTTTCTGTGGAAAGTTTACTGCAACAAAGAAAAGATGAAACTTTCACTAAGAGAAATGTTTTTATTTTGATGTAGTTGGAAGATGTAAGACTACACCTTGAGAACTTTCAAAACTGAGCTTCGCAAACATGAAGTTAGCAAGGCGTCTTAAGCTGCGATAATCGCGTGTGTATTGGGGGAAGCAATTTACACATAATTTTGCATTTGGTAAAATTATTACAGACATTATAATCAGCTTTGGAAAAATAGAGAATGCACAAGTCCGTTGTGAAGACAAGTACAAACTATGTTGACTGACCTCTATGAACATACAAATGCACTTCAGTGAGAATGTCTTGAAGTGCAAGTCCTTTCAAAGTTTTAATCTTCATTATATCTTTTAGAAGGTTAAGAATAAATATTGCGTAGTTCATGTAAGTGGTGCTTTAAATGAGTTTTGTACTAATTGTGATGTCTATCTTGAAAGAAATGACCATTTTATCAAGTTTGTCACTTGTAATCCTTCCTCAGTCGGAGCCATCCTTGTTTATTTTCTGGTTCATTGATTGTTTGGTGTTTTTTTTTTTTACCTTAGAAAAGTATTACTTTGACGTTTTCTTTACTTTAAAACCAATTTTGTACATCAGAAATTGTCTAAAAATATCATGACATTACTGAGTGTGAATTATATACACTGTACTTATATGAGTGTGAATTATATACTATTAGTCTATAGCAAGAGAAGGATACTATTGTAAGCAGTACTAAAATCCTCATTCAGCATCCACTCCACTAAGTTTGCAATATCGGATCTCAGAGGCTGTCCTGTACATGTATAAACATTCACTTCATTGACAGTCTCAAATGCCATGGCCGTGCTCTGAAACAGATCAATTAAATAGGTATGTTAACCACTGCTAATCAGCTTTCTGCAACTGAATTCCTCAATTCCTTAGCTTTAAATGAAGGAATTGGAAATATGTTTTTTTGCTAACCTGGAGAATATTTAAACTTTTCCTCATGTCGCCATTTGCCAGCCTGACCAGGCTTTTCATTCCATCATCTGAGACTTGAACTCTGAAAACAAACCCCAGGATATACAATGCATGATAACACTTAAACAGGGAGGTAAAGTTAAGCCTAGTGCCTGTACTGGTGTGCCATTGTTCCATAGCTTCAGAAGTGCAGGATTAAGTTCTGCACAATTGTACATATACTTATGCTGTATTCTTGCACAAGACACGTTACTCTCACAGTGCCTTTCTGATATCAAGTTGAAGGTTCCAAATATTTCTGAAGATCATCTGAAGGACATGCATACTGTTTGTTTCTGAACGTTTTCAAAGATACTGATGATTTCTTTACAAATTTGATTGCCGAAGATATCCAAACATTATCAAAAATTGCTTAGAAAGATCCGAACGGGTTTCAACAACAGTCACTATTACATGCAAGTTAAAAAACAAACATCACATCAACAAAATCATGTTTTAAATATTAAATTTTCTTTGGTGGAAATTCTTGCAAAACTGCAGTTTACATGATTAATATTATGACTTCAAGTGCCAATAGTTTATCCTCAAGTCTGGTTCATAGAGAGGTTCTGTATAACCGATACAGTACAATTTACACATTCTTCCCTATTCAAAATATCTCACCCCTCAGTCTTAATAACATGTTCCAGTCTACTCGTCATCTGTTCATTATCAAGTGGTCCAAATCTAAACCTTGTGCAACGTGACTGGAGAGCAGGAATAATCTTGGTCAGGTAATTGCCAATCAAACAGAACCTTGTGTTCTCTGTAAATTTCTCCATTACTACCAGGAAAGAAGATGAAAAGTGTGTTATTTCTTAACATGTTAGTAGTAAATAATGATGTATAAGTAACCATAAGCAATCATGAGTTTAATTAAACCATAAAACTGTACCTCTTCTAAGGGCATTCTGTGCATCTTGTGTCATAGCATCTGCCTCATCTAATATCACAAGCTTGAATCCAGACCTACAGAGCCCAACAAAAGTTTATATAAATGTTTGCTAGGCATGTGTGGTACAAAATGCCACAAATGTACTCAGTAACTATTGAGTACATCAAAAAATGATTTTAATTTCTAATATTTAATAACTCACTTAAAAATTGTCCTTGTACTTGCAAAGCTTAAAATGGCTCCACGGACGATGCCAATACCTCGATCATCTGATGCATTCAACTGCAAGAGTGCAAATAGACAACAGCACAAGTACCATTAAACAATAAAGTGAATAAATATTAATTACTAATAACCCACACTTTGCAAAAGATGAACAAATGAAAAATCACCCAGACATTCTGATAACTTACCAGGAGGGGTACTCAACAAACGGTCAGACAGGGAGGCTCCACCCAAAGGTGCAAACCCTTACCCTTCATAATAGTATGATCCTTGCAAAATCATGCAAAGTCACATGAAGCAATAGGTTTCTCCCAAAATATTTACACGTACATGTACATAGGACCTGTAGCACATTTCATTTACAATGTATAAGTCTCCAACCTCAAGAACCATGGAGTTGAACTCCCTTGCAGAGTAGATCTGTTTAGCGACAGCTAATATGGTGGAAGTCTTTCCAGTGCCAGGTGGTCCATAGAACAACAGATGAGGCAAGCGATCTTCCTCAATGAACCTTTTAACTGTTAAGAAAATAACAACAGATAATGTAAAGGTAGCATTTTGCAAATATGGGTTATGCAATGCTTGCATATAGGTGGGAGCTTGGAGAAATAATTTATAGAAGCCAAACATTGGTGACAAAGTGTTAATTTGCAGTGCATTACACAATTTTCAATGTGCAGTTCCAGAAAAAATACATACCCACCCCATGAAAGGCCATTGGGAATTCCTAGGGGGTGGAGGGGGTGGTCTCAAAAGCCAAAATTTTTAAAGGAAAGTATGAAAATTATCTAGAATTTCCAGAGGGGTAGGGGAATTTAACCCAAAAAGCCTTCCATGGGAGGGGTATGGATATTTTCTGGAACAACACAATGTAGATAAGATTTAAACTGATATCTAGATAGCACTTTAATTGGGGTAGGCAGGGAATAGCACTGACTGTTTGGCAAGGACCGATGCCGAGAACAGAGTTTATCCATATGTTCCAGTACAGTCTGGGTTGTTATTATAATTAAGTACCATTGCAAATGTCCCTATTTGTCATCCAAGTGTACACTGTCAGACCTAGAGGAGAGGTATGGGGAGAGGTGGAGGGGGAGAGGGAGGGGGATGGGTAGAGAATAGGGAGATAGAAAAGAACCGCTATACTTTCCTTTCAGGTATATCTGATGACTTACTGTTAAAGAGGTAAGCTTACTTGTTGTGATTATATCCTTGTGGGAGATCAGATCCTCTAAACTATTAGGTCTGTATTTTTCAACCCTGTGAAGAAATTTGAAGTTATAAACTTTCTTCTTGAAATGTTATCACTTTGAGCATATCAATAACAAAGTTGCTGAATGGAGCCTTATTTTCTATCTGCTATCCTTATCCACCTTGGGACTCTGTTAACTTTGATTTCGATCTAATATACATCCCAACATAACTAATCGAATCAAATAGAACCTTTGTTGTATCGAACTCAATTATTGAACCCAGTCACACGGTTGGGTTCTACAGGGTTCGATCAGTATCGAACACAATCAAATAAAAATTGGAGCAATCAAATGCAACTAAACATTTGGCAAGGTTGGGTTAGGTGCTCCAACAGCTCGAAAATATGGACAGTACATTTGCATACCTGCCAACTCTCCAGAATTTCCCGGGTTTCTCCAAGTTTTTCATCAAATCTCCCGGTCTGATTTTCATAAACTATTCATACATTGTCTTAAATGATATCCTTACAATGCAAAGATTTCTAGACATCTCGAGACTGGGGGTTGGCAGGTATGCATTTGAAAACGATAATTCATCGTGGAACTGAAAGGGTAATCTCTTTCTCTCTCTCGTTTTAGCTACATGTACTAGACTGAGTGTACATTAATAACATAAATGCATCAGCTTACCATGGAAGATTTCGTTTTTGCTCGGAAACGACCATCTTTAAAGCGAGAGTCCTTCGCTTTGTTTCTCGCCTAACGTAAAAAATCCAAGTCTAAGGGAAGCTTCTTAAGAGACGCGGGATCTTGATGATCTCCAGAAGCTAAAAGAGGCTACAGGCCACTATAAGCTTAGGTGGGTAATAAAGGATAAGCTGGAAAACGACTCGTTCGACTACACGAACTCAGTCCGCCATCTTGTTTAATTTCCCGCCAAATTAAACGCATACCAAATATATCTTGGACCGCTGACACCTTTTGTTGACGTTACAAGTAATCCACAGGGAACCGACCAGGGAACCCACAAAAGTTTGGCTGCCCCTCCTCCACAGCCCCGAAAATGAGCTCCCATAATCCTTTCGATGGTAACCGGTTACCCTCCAAAAAAAAACTGGGACACCCAGTTCATGATATTTCGGCGATTATCTGTTCGTAAGGTCTGTAATCAACTCTGATTTACTTTGCTGAAATTTCACCTCGAACTTTAGTGTTATATACTCATCAAATACACTGGCGTCAGAGCTCGAGACATTCCAAACACAGGCAGGGCGGTAGAGACTGACAGGGGTCCGATTATTTAAGGGAGGTGGGGGGGGGGATTATTTGAGGGAAGCGATTACCTCAAATATTCTCAACAAAAGGGGACAAGTGACGGTTATTACTCGAAGAAATGTGGTAGTTAACCCTAAGAAAGGCCCTAGCAAAAATGATATATGAGCATTTTTAGGGCATGTTTTTATTCTGTAGTGAAATAATGTCGTTGACGTATGTTCAGAAACTAGGGCTTTCCACAAGTTGCTCGAGATTTCCAAAAAAGTTGCCAGTAATTTCTCAAAAAAATGTTCAAAAGTTGCTGCAAAAATCCAAAAACCTTGCTTCTGATAAAAAAAAAAAAAATAAAATAAAAAATAAAAAAAAAATTGCTCAAAAGTTGCTCCAAAAAATCCAAAACGCTGCTTCTAATCAAGAGAGAGTTTCTCTAAATATATGCTAATTTCCCTTTGAGGGTTAGATTTCTGAGCAGTTTTCTGCAATTTTACAGCAAAAGAAGTATCTAAATAACATATCAAGGCGAAAACTTGTTAAATAAAAAGATTTTCTTTAACTGAGAAAAATCATGAAGATGTCGATGACGTCATGTTTCTTGACGAGCTTTGTAATATTTTAATGCAGAATGAGCCGAAAGTTGAAACGTCTTCAGATGTTCCTCGAAAATGTTCGGCAAACTTGGTAAATCTTCGGAAACGTTCGTATGGCCTTTGAACAACACTCGGATACTCTTCGGAGATCTTCGGTCTGGAAAGTGCTCTAAATGCAACAAGTTGCTCGAGAGAAAAAAAGTGGCTCGAGAGAAAAAAAAGTTGCTCGAAGGGAAAAAAGTTGCTCGAAATATGAAAAGTTGCCAAAAGGTTGCCGAGCAACTTGTTGAAAGCCTTATTCAGAAACTTGATTTAAACACACATTATTGTTTAATTAAAATCTCTAGTCTCAGCCTGCCAAAGCATTTAATTAGTGTACCTAAGTGGCTGGCGTTTTAGGTGGCTCGCAGCGGGTTCATTTCTTCATCCTGAGTTATATTTAGTTGTTTTATTTCTCCTATTTCCAGTAAGTTTAAATATTCTTTAATACTTTTTTTCAAACTAACATCTTAACAATACAGCAAGTGTCATGACAAAGACTGGAAGTCCGCATTAGACAACTTTTAAAACAAAGCAAAAAAATGCTCATTATATATAATAATACCTAATAAGTTACAATCACTTTTACTACATTCAAAATTCTTCCTTTCTTTAAAACGCCCCAAGTATGGTACATGTTGTTTTCTAACGTGGAATTGTACAAGTTACAGAGTGTAGGCTAGGAAAGGGAACAGTTTTAAAATAATTCTCTAGTTATTTACTCTGTAATCACTTCGACGAAATAAAGAATAAATATTGAAGTTTATGTTTTTCACTCCGTGTTGTCATTGCACGTGAATGTGCATGATTTCCTTATTAGCAAAATTAGCGCTTCAGATCGACAAACAGAATACACTAACGTTAAGAGTGGTTGTTATATTTGCATGGCAAATTGCATGGCACTCGTAGGATATCATAGAAGTAAAATCCGTCCGAGTCAAATTCGAGCCCGAAACACTGTTGATTGGTCAGCGGATAACACAACTCCTCTTCAGAAAATGGCTGATGGTGGGTAGCACTTCCGGTTTGCATAAATAACACTCTGGTTAGCTAGAGAAGAACTTCGGCTAGTCTAAATAACGCTGAATTGAGTATAGTTACCTGGTAAAGTGTATCTGGTAAATAATCGTAAGGGTAACACGATATGTTACATATATATATAGGACTTGACTTGAGCTCGGATCTGATTCGGCTAACTCATAAACTTGCAAATGTAGCACAAATTTGTTTGTATATCGAAAGATAAGAGATGTGTTAAAAATGATATATTACAGGCGTATACGTACCTTTTGAATGCATTTTCTTTAGCTAAAGCAGATTTCCATTATTTTCTTTCTTTAAAAAAATGGCACGATAACTTACTTTCGTGCTCAATGTCAGGGATTCTGGGTCTTACTTGTATTTTCTGCAAACTAAAGCGTTATACTCCAAATATGGATATAGAATATATAGAATTTAATAATCGTTATCTATGTACAAGCTTTTTGTTTTAATTGTTCTTTGGTTTCGCTCATTTTTTGCAAAATCTTTATTACAAACGTCTTGCATATATTAAAAATGCGTTTCAAACTCTTTCAATGGTGACGTCGACTGAGTAGTGACGTCGACTGAGTATGTGCATTTGACCGCTGTGCGTAAATAAGGGTAGAATATGGTCAGTCCGGCGCTTAGTGAAACCTGGGAGCTTTCAAAAACAAGGCTAAGAGAGTGATAACACCAATCAAAACTGACACGATCAGAAACAGTCTGTCCAAGACGCGTGCAGCCTTAATCCACTCCTTTTGATTCTTCATCTTCTCTGGGGAAAGCTTTTCTTCTCCAGAATTTTGAAAGAGATCGAGCGTCACTGATGACGAAACGACAGACGAGCCTTGTTTGGTGGGGCCCTGGTGCCGAGTACAGATATCATTCCTTGAGGTCTTTCGTCGAATCTTGTTTCTATGATTGGAGAAATTCGTTTTTCTGTTGTGACCAGTATTCTTGGGTCTGTTTCCCGCTAGCATGTGGCAGTCGTGACTGTTATTGTTCTTGTAGGGCAATACACCGTTGGCTGGTAAACCAAAGTCATTTTTGTTTTGTAAGGGGATCCACGGATCGGAATAAGTGGACGAAATCTTCGATTCGTTGTTTGCAGAAAGCGAGTCAGCGAAAGACAGCGATGCCTTTTCGCTCTCAGAACCCTGATCTCCTTCATGGTTTGAATTTCTTTTGTATGCCGCGTTCGAGGCTTCGATATTTGATAATTCCACATTCCAATCTTTGGCATTTCTGTGAGGAAAGACCACACGAGCGAGCCATTGCAAGATTAGAACTCTTAAAACTTTTGGCATCCGTCGACTGTTACGGTGATAAAAGTTTAGTATGAGAGTGGTGACAACAAGGGAAGCTCCTATCTCGATCATACACGCGAAATAATACTGTCCAAGCAGAGGAAAACCGTACGATGGCATGAGCTCGGAGCTGAGCTGTTGAAAAACTGTCATGGCCAAAAGAACTGTGATACTCAGTCCAATGCGTTCACCTGACTCTGGCGGAAGAACAAACCCTAAAAATATCATGGAAGAGATCAGCGAGCATGGAATAATGAGTTTTAGAACAAAATCCAGTGATTCACGCTGAAGTTGTATCTGCACGGTGACGTCAACAAACGCGTGCGGGCAGCACTGATATTTGAGTTTGTTTCGTTGCGATTTTAGAAGCGTCAACTTCCATTCTCCATTCTTCACGTAGTTCTTGTTCAACATATCGCCGCCGTGCGCATAAAGATCCACTTTTGAGCTATCAAAAGACCACGAGCCGAACTTGAGGAAGCATTCTTGATCATCGAATGGAAAATAAGTCACATCCACTTTGCAGATGCATTTGAAGATGGCGGGATTCAACCACGTGACGTTCCCGTCGTATTTCATGGCAACGTTGGTTCTGTACGTAAATCTTCCACCAGCAAAACGGTCTTCATCGTCAACACTGAGAAGAGTGAAAAATATAACACAATATTAGAATCATGTTAAGAACGTCAAATTTAATATATCACCGGCCAACTTCTGAGTATTGTGCATTCCTTGGTCAAAAAGTTGAACAAACCAAAAATGAGACAAATGGAAAATAAATAGAAAAATGTCTTTGGGAGTTATGTCTTTATGTTATGTACAGAAGAGAAAGGTTGATCGAGAGTGAAATTTCTAAACGGTGCGTCAGTTCTTGCAGTTTGAAATAGAAAAACGGGCCTTGTTTTGGATTGCTACACGCGTACGCCGGATCACATCAAACGCACAATGTAACCATTATGTTTCCTTTGCATTTTAAATCGCTCATTCCAATTGTAAACGCTTCTAGATCTCAGCTTTAATTCATTTTCTATATAACATATTTTGCTTTCCATTTTAACAACTGTATCATACAGGACAACTCGGACTAATATTATTTGGATTAATATTAATCCTAATGATTATTATAATCCAGTAATAGATTATTATAATCTAGTAATACATTATTATAATCCAGTAATACATTATTATAATCTATTACTGAGGTTTGAGCCGTGCCTTAATCCATTGGGATTTATATTAATCTTATGTAAGATTAATATTAATCGGATTAATATTAATCTTAATAATTAATCTCAACAACTCAATCCTAGTCCAAAGCTTCCGAAGATTGGACCCACGCGTACTTTGTGCGCCCTTGCAAGTTGACCGGAATCACCCCTACTCCACTATGCATCTTCAAGCACTAAGCTAGGAATAGATACGAAGCTTGATGTAAACATACTTTATTGTTTGAAACAGCTGAAATAGTTTTTTCGTGAACTTGACATCATATACAATATGCTTACCATGTCAGTTCACAGATAATATTTTCATCAACAAAAGGCGCCAAGAGACGGGAGAAATTCTTGTTCATAGTTGCCATTGTGATATGCCGAATCCGAACCTTGAAACAGTTGGTGTGTTTGGGATTGTCGCTATTTCTTCGCAGCTGGTAACGATTCCCTGTCGTTAGGTCTCCTTTATTGTAAAAGAACATGCCCACGGCACGGATTCGCTGACCCAGAGGCGCTAGGGTCAACAACATCGTCTAATCTAGCTTTAGCATATGCAAAAGTGATCGTCATGTGACGGATGTGATTAGTGACTTATGTCCTGTCAGACCTGTGTTGTAAGTCTGCAGTGTGTTTGTCATATACATATCTGTCAGTTAGCCAAATAGACATATCTGTTATCCGAACATTCACGGAATTTTATCGGGATTATAATAGAGATTAATATTAATCCGGATTATAATATTAATAATAATCTAATCCTTCCATTTTTTTGCCGTGTCTTAATATATTACTGGATTATAATAATCTATTACTGGATTATAATAATCCTATTATAATCTATTATTATTATAATCCGCGGATTACTATTAATCCGAGTTGTCCTGATCATAGAACCGTTTATTGTAAATAGTTTTGCGCAATATATAATTATCACAGGAGTTCTTTTTAATAAAGAATTGTTTTATTATATAATAATAATGGTAATGATAATAATTGCCAACGAGACAGCCGAGCCAAGAGGCGAGGCTGTCGAGGCGGCAGAATCATAGAGCCGTGTGCGTATGAGTGTATAGGCAGAAAAAATCTTAAGTTCTGCGTAAGGGACTTTTTTTTTTGACCATATTTGGGTGTAAGTAAACCCCATATTTGGGTTGTATTGTTCTTCCCAACTGGTTCCCAGTCTCTCACTCCTTGCTAGAGAGCAAATGACCAAAATGGCGTCCACGCGGCTCGCTGTTAAAATTTTCAATGTGGTCAGTCATCCCTTTACCGATAAATACACCTTTAGGGAATTATAAATCGAAAGAGAATACCCTACAGAATATTCGACCGCCGAAAAAATGAACATCAAGGTCTTCAAAGCGATGAAATAATCTTTCGACTTTGGAGTCCTTTGATTTACGATCGAAGAGAGACATGAAAATCAAAAGCGGACTGTTGACTTCAAATAGAGTTTTCTTGACTTATGAGAATGCTGAAGTCGGGTAAATGCTTCCTTTTAGTGTTGATTGTGTTTATAGTAATTGTTTGACCGATGATTTATTCCAAATCAAATACCGTTTATATTTTATTTGGCACGCATTTTCGCTCCGCGTAGGAATAACATCAATACAAAGCGACGCTCACTAAAATTACTGCATGTCATACACACAAGAAAGTCAAAAGTTTTTTGCTTCTAACGGCAAATGTAATGTTAACTTGAATAAAAATTTTGTCTCCAAATAATCCTGACCGTTCAAGTTTTGTTTTCTGTTCAAATTTTTCAAGTTTTGCGTAACTGAACATGGCACTTCGCATGCGAGACTGAAATCTGACCCGTGCATTACTGTCTCTGATTACTGAAAATTATTTTTAAAAAAGCATCTTAGCAGTTTTGATTTCGGGATTTGATTTATAAGAAGTTCTTGAAATGCAACTATCAATATTGTGGACGGAAACATTTTAACCATCGCGTGTTGTATTTAACAAACAGTGATTAAACCTCATTTAATAGTTAATTATTGCCTTCATTTTGTGACATTTTAACGTTGAAAAGAATTTAAAGATTTGTCAAGAGTTATCAATCTGTCAAACCCGAAGCCTGCGTAGCAGACATATGTGTACGTTTTTTAGTGTGTTTAAAAGAGTGCGCGATCGCTAGAATACGCGCGCCGGAAACTACGGCGCCTGCTACGCAGGCTATCAAGCCTGTGTCGTTTATGAACACCAGAGAAATAGCACTTTTTTCGCATATCACCTAAAATACAATTTACCATATTTTGGACATTTCAAATATAGTTCTATCAAAAACCATTCAATATCTGTTCTTATGAACAAACATGAGTATTTCGCTCGTTGGCACTTACCGATAGGTACAACTAGTTGTACTACTACTACTACTACTACTACTACTACTACTACTACTACTACTACTACTACTACTACTACTACTACTACTACTACTACTACTACTACTACTACTACTACTACTACTACTACTACTACTACTACTAATAATAATAATAATAATAAAAATAATAATAATAATAAATAATAATTTTATTTCTCTATTTCTGAAATATTTACAATGGCTAAAAATACATTCTTACTTAAGTTTGTGCATACTTAACAAATACGACTTATTTTTGGTTGTCTATTTACAGAGTACTTAATAATATATAATAGCGAAATATTAATCTAAAAAAATCAAAAATAAGAACAACAAAAAAATATATATATGAAAATTCGATAAAACTAAGTTAGGCGGGCGGTTGCGTTATCTATTGCAATGTCTACATTGTTTATGTCCTGTGTTCTTCTTATGGATCTTGATCCTCTAAGGCACAGTAAGGCCGAGCGCATTAGAGCAAAGGAGACTCTTGCTCTCACCCAATAATAATAATAATATTAATAAAAAAAATCTAAAAAATAATAATAATATAATAATAATAATAATAATAATAATAATAATAAATAATAATAATAATAATAATAATAATAATAACAAGATGAAGAAGAAGAAGAAGAAGAAGAAGAAGAAGAAGAAGAAGAAGAAGAAGAAGAAGAAGAAGAACAGCAAATAAGCAATAAAATGGAGGTTTATGTTCACTCTATGTTAGTAAGACTCCACCCATTACTCTTTTATAAAAGACTAGAAGACGAGAATACCAAACAGAAAAACCAAAAGGAAAAATATGGAAAATATTTAGCAGTCTTAAGTCCTGTAAATAAGATGGTAAATTTTAAAGCTCGCTGATAAATAATGAAGATGATTTTTTCAACAACGACACGAGCATGGGACAAAGAAAAATTCTGAGTCCTCGACGGGAATCGAGCCCATGGCCTCCCAGATACTGGTTGGGCGCTCTAAACAACTGAGCGATGAGAGACTCGTGGTGAGCTGGGCCATTTACTAGGTTGATATGTTACACGCGTCCTGCACACTGCTAGGATCAGCGATGTCGAAATCATCAAGTGTGTTGTAAATAATAAAGATGGTAAATTCGATTCATTGTTGAAAAAATTCATCTTCATTAGTCTTAAGCCCTGTTTGAAAAGAAGGTAAATATAAGATAGAAGTACGTAAATAGGGCCTTACTTGTCGTACAACAGAATATCAGGAACCCAAATGTCTGAGGGTTGTACGTGAATTTCCTTGATGCCATTGTACTTATCAGGATCCCACGTAAGGTGAGGGTTATTCCAGTACTATTAAACAAAAACAGCATAAGCGTTACTTTAAATTCACTTAGTATTTCTACCACGTTGAATAGCAATCGTTTATCTGCGAGGGACAGCGAGGTTTATGTACTCTCAAAGAGGCCTAGCCTTTCTAGGAGAAAGAAAATAGATCTGTTCACTTTGACAGCTATAAAAGCAGAGAATAGTTAACTTACTTGGTTGACCCAGGCATATGTTTTGATAAACTGGTCTTTTGCGCTCTGTGGTAAAAAATATCAAAACATGCAATTCAATCCTTTTCACTCTCCCCTGATGAAGGCTGAAGTTTCAGCCGAAACGTTGGGACTTTTAAAACATTTTAAACACTTTTTAAACCAGAGTAACGTTTTAATTTCTCGATATGAATTATTATACACTGTTGAACAACTTGCGCTCTGGCATACACTTTAAAATTTCCTACAAAAAAAGTTGTTTTAGAAAATCTCATTCGTTTTTTCATTTTGTTAACCGTGTTATCGTTGATATACAAACTGCGAATATTCACTTTCTGAACACACTAATTTATCAGATATTGTTACCGATAGATCCCCATCACGTATTAAGGCAAAGGTTTAGTGGACCCGGCCACTAAGAAAAGAGAAGTGTTTTGCTTAAATTTCTGAAAAACAGGTAAGAATGACAAAAATCTTTCCGTACACGGTTTTTTGTTAATTTCTCCGTTAAATATAAGTTCACCATGGGCAACATGGCATAAATCATTCGCGGCTAAAAATTCAACTTCTCTGCAAACTGCACATGGTAAACAGGTTGCAACGTTATAAATATGTATGACTCACCACATCGATAATGCGAATGAGCTGGTAATCAAACACGACTTTAACAGGTTGAGACTCGTTGATAACTGGATGGGTGTACTTGTTGTAGTTTTCAAACAGTTCTTTATAGAGTCGCGTCTCATTCGTTTCCACTGCGGCTTCTGAAGAGCGAAGCACTGAGGAAGACAGATAAAGAAGACATCAAGCGCTTTCATTCAGTAACGTGTGACGATGGCTATTTAAACGCGTATTTGCCTGCACCTGAGCGCTCGGCAAATGTCTCTACCAGCAGCTTAGGCTCTTGGCGGGTTGAGTGGCTAAATGGCCAATAGCAAACAGTGACCTTCGCTGTACGTTAATTGCAGAGCGGGGAAATAACTCGGTTGAGCCACAGGCTTAGCAGCCGGCACTCGTTACACTATGCTGGAGGTACGGGGAGCTTGTTCTTAAGCATTAAATGTTTAGCGTTAATCAGCGACAACGCAGCAGAAAAACCAGGAGACTTCTTTGAACTCAGCCAAAAGTCTATTGTAAAGCAAACCTAATCAATTTGCAACAGTTTGCGTGTTCCATATACTGTTCTAGGTAAATACAAGTGTCTTCTGCTAAGTATTGATGTCTAGTACTATAAAATTATAGCTACGTATACTAGACATGTATTGATTTCTAGTAAAATGTATTGTTCACAAAAAAGGTAGTTTTTCATGCGGAAGGTCTTCCCAGAATGTAATATTCTCATTGGTTGAGTTATAATTAAAAATCTGACTAGTTTAACTTTTTGGTACGTTTAACTTGAGGAATATAATAGCAAGGTCAAAGCAAGAATAAGGTCTCTTTAAAATGCAACATCTATTATGCTCATGAATCGATCGACCCATTATTATATTTGCTGACCATAGCAGGTGTTCTTTTCAAATCTTTAACTAAAGTAAACTTTCGTTCTGTAGTATTGTAATTATTGTAAATTTACAGGCATCTTCTGGTTCTGAAATATATCCTGAGTTAGGTTTCTCATAACTTTTCTCTAACGTACAAAGTCGGTAGTATTTTCAACTAAAAGGAAACTTCAGAACTGTTTCACGGATTTTAGCCAAATTTGGACATAAGCAAATATCCACCAGCCTGAGTGACTACTTAAATAACTACCGACTTTTAAGTTTTAAAAAACAGTCAAAGTAACGTTTTAATAAAACATAAAAAAACAAAAGAAAGTACGGATGGACAAATCTTCAAGAAAATTTAATCAGATTATCGCAACGAGGGTTTTTGAAAAACTGTCAGGCTGAACAGTTTTCAAAGTTAATCTCGTTTGTTTGTAACTTTTATTTAAAACGCCCAGAAGACATATATAGACTTGTTTGAAATGAAGCTTGTCATTTAGATCCATACAAGAAATTTCCTCGCTACCACTAAGTTTCATAGCGAGTGTTTGGCAAAACTTAATAAAAAGTCTTACCTCAGTCACGACACAATCCCTTTAAGACGGATTTCGAAGGACAACTTGAAAACATTGGCCAGTGTTACAAGATGCCCCGCCGTGACGTAGATCCTATGAGAACGGCGTCTCTTTTAATTTATGTTAGAAGAATTTTCGCAAAATATAATTTTCGCGTCACCGAAGGAAAGTTACTACTAATAAATCACTTAGACGAAACCCTCTCTCGGTTATACAAGCAAAAAAACTCGCATGTGTAAAACTCGTGTCAAACTACACAGCAAATCTTGTGTGTCGAAAGGACAGAAAGTCGATTGCGTGTTTCCCGGCCAGCACGATATACAACCCTTAAATTTGATAAGGCCAGCTGGAATATAAAACGCCGCAACTTAAATTTTAAAAGACGAATGCTGAGGTTGCCAATGTTCCATCCTTCAGTCTCTACATTTACTAGTTCTAGTGGATGCAAATGAAATAAGTATATTTCGCTTCTCACTCGGTATTCTTTGCTAGCTCTTACCTGTGGCCCAGCAAATGAGCGTCAAAAAGTACACAATTTTAGCTTCTTCAATCTGCATTGCTTGACAATTCAGCTTAGACAGCGGGCACTTGAAAAAAAACCTCAGCTCACATCTATAAAAGGACAGGACGAACTGTTATAAACTACATAAACTATATAGTTCCATTTGATACATTTACGTTGCTGATCCGGCTTAACGACAAAAATCACAGCCATTACATGTAAAATGCAAATCAGTGTTTTAAGGAGAATAATAAGTAACATTGTTTGATTGGTTCAGCATTTATGAGTAAACAGTTATTAAAAACAAGCGAATTCAAGCCATAGATAAGAGTACAGCACTTTGTGCTGTGATCACTGCCATATACTGACTACCCAAAGTTTTTGTTTGTATTTTTAAACTCGTTTTTACATCGGTATGATTTGAAAGAAGGAAATGGGCTTGGATCGGCCACACACTAAGAAAACCAGGCACTGACACCACCAAGCAGGCCTTAAAGTGGAATCCGCAGGGGAAAAGAAAGGTGGGAAGACCTGCTAAGACCTGGAGAAGATCAACTGAGGAGGAGTTAAAGAAAGCTAACATCAGCTGGAACGCAGCAGAGAAGGCGGCAGCAAATAGAGTTCGGTGGCGAAGCATTGTTGACGCCCTTTGCTCCACCAGGAGCCTAAAGGAATAAGTCAGTCAGTCATGATTTGAAAGCTGATATAATTAACTAACTGTTTCTATATGCCACATCTCAGCAGGCCTACACTCATTGACAAAATTCATTGGCACCCCCACCCCCATCCCCCAGTGCGTTTCAGACTGTGAGCAAAAGTAGGCAGCAATTGATGGCATTATTTTTTGCATGTTACTACATTGTAAAGGGGGAGATCGAAAGGGAATTACTTTATTTTTTATGTTTCAATTAAGAAAAAAACAGCAATTGCGCTAAAGTTTTGCCGGTCAATGATTGTAGGTTTGCCTATTTCAAGATAATGATCCAATCAAATTCAAGCCTAATTCTCAAATTTCGTTTTCTGAGATGGTAGTTTTACATTTTTATAAATTGCTCAGAATACACGTAAAATAACAGCAATTAAAAATATCACGATATATTGCTTGCATTTGTTACATGTATCTTGGGGGGCGTTTTCGTGTTTTGATCCAGCGGGATAGATATTAGTAGGGATTCAGTTAAAATCTCATAATAATATAAAAAAAAAACATGTCAAGAAGTCTTCATAAACATCTGTTTATTTTCCTTTATCAGTCATCTGCTGACATGAGCCGCTGACGAGCTGAAAATTGCGAAGAGCGATCGACTACTAAATTCTCTTTACAGTAATAATACATAAACAAATAGACAGGTGAAGAGAAAATAAAGATAATCATCAATAGAATAATACTGTCTTGTTGTACCACCAAATAAAAAAAAAATTCATAACTAATATTACCCAAACTGTGGATTTGGTTTAGGAGTTGAAAGGAAAAGTAGCTGGGTTGATTAACTGAAGTTTATCTTATTCTTCAATAAGATAATCACAGTCATTACATTATTATTTCACTGTAAAAAATTACTTTGACTAGCTTTTTGTTAAGAACTCAAATAATGAAAAGGCGATCATTTTTGTATGCAAATTATATTATTAGACTCAAAGGAGCTGCGTCACGGAGAATGCAGCTTGAAAAAAACTGGCAAGATTTTTCTTGCTCGTAATCCATCTTAATCTTTAAAAAAAAGGTAAAGCAACTTTATTTATACACGGTTTGTGTTTAAAGCTAGAAGCTTGTGGGGCCGTGTATATGAAACAAATACTGAACAAATATAGTATATGAAATAAACATAACATGGTTAAAAATCCCAACTGGCTGGAGGCAGACCAGTTGGCTATTTACAAGCATGACCGAGGATTTGAACTCGGGACGACCGAGAACAAATCCAGATAGTGGTCAGAACGGGACTTGAACCCGGGACCTCCAGATTTCAAGTCCGGCGCTCTAACCACTCTGCCACGCTGCCTCCAATAACCCATCATTGGTTATTTTTGCGTTTTTATTAGTCCTCCTGTGTTGTTTTTCTATGTTAGAAAACTGTTCTTTTGAGGTTTCCTTCAATTCGGAAGTAATCAGAAAAATGACTTAAAATATCGTGACATTGCTCTTTTAAATCTGCCATTTTATCTTGACTTAAACCCTTTCGCTCCCCATGGAGCATAGGTCCACGGAAACCACTGCTCGCCATCGTGTTCTGTTTTGGGCTATCCTTTCGATCTGCCTCCAGGTGTAGCCTGCTTTGCTCGCCTCGTCATCTACCGTCCTCCTCCAGCTGTTTCTGGGACGGCCTCGGCTCCTCTTCCCCTGTGGGTTCCATCTCAGTGCCTGCTTGGTGACATTGCAGTTTGTTTTCCTGAGGGTGTGCCCAATCCAACCCCACTTTCGCCTTCTTATCTGGATGTTGATCCTTTCCTGCTCAGTTGTTGTCCAAAGCTCTTCATTTGTTATGACCTCTGGCCAGTGGATGCCCATGATGGATCTCAGGCATTTGTTGATAAAGGTCTGCAGTTTGGCGGAGTTCTCTTTTGTTTCTCTCCACGTTTCAGAGCCGTAAAGGAGGACTGACTTTACGTTGGTATTAAATAACCGTAGTTTGGTCTTTCTGGAAATCACTTTTGATCTCCAAACAGGTGTCAAGATGGTGAATGCAGTTCTTGCCTTTCCGATCCTCACTCGTATGTCCTGATCAGATCCACCGTCCTTGCTGATGTTACTTCCAAGGTACGCGAAGTCCTCCACCTCGTCGATTTCACCCTCATCTAGTTCTATCCTATCTGCATTCTTGGTGTTAACCCTCATCACCTTCGTCTTGGATTTACTGATCCTAAGGCCCGTCTGCATTGAGATCTTTGCCAGTCTTGTTAGCTTGGATTGCATGCTCCTGTGGTTATGTGAAAGAAGGGCAATGTCGTCGGCGAAGTCAAGATCTTCTAACCGGGTCGTGAGTGTCCACTGTACCCAGGGGGGGTACTCCGGCTTGTAAATGACGGGGATCATCGAAGGATTTTTTTTGGGTTTGAAATTTTCGATTCCGGGATTTTTTTGGGTTGGAAAATTTGGCAAGTATTTTTTTGGGTGACTTGATTCAAATAGGGGATTTTTTTTAGGTATTAAGAACAAACTAAAGTGCCTTGGCGTATTTATAGTATAATGAATAATCAAACTCGAGCGTTTTTGCCCCTTCTGGCAATTTAGGGGTAATTTGACAAGGGATTTTTTTCAGGGTTATTTTTGGTCCAGGGATTTTTTTGGGTAATGTCGGAAGACTTAGGGATTTTTTTGGGTCCTGAGTTTTGCCTCCATTCGATCATCCCCGTCATTTACAAGCCGGAGTACCCCCCCCCCCCCCCCCCTGGGCCACTGTATGCCATCCTGATGTTTTTCTGTCGTCCTCCGCATTATCCAGTCGATGACAAGCAGGAACAAGAAGGGCGACAGCAAGCAACCCTGGCGCACTCCAGTGAGCATATCAAACAGTTCTGAAAGAACTCTGTTGTGGATGACTCTACAGGTGCACTTCTCATAGGTCTTCTGTATAAGAGTGATGTATTTCTCTGGGATATGCCATAGTGGCGTAGCAGCTTCCACAACACTTCCCTATCAACGCTATCGAATGCCTTCTCATAGTGCACAAAGGTCGCATAAACAGGAGAGTTCCACTCTAAAGACTGTTCCAAGATGATCCTCAGGGTAGCAATTTGATCTGTGCATGACCTATCTTTCCTGAACCCAGCCTGTTCTTCTCTGAACCGTTTGTCCACCTCTACTTTCAACCTCTCCAGAATTATCAGCATTTTATCTTACGGGTCATTAAAATGTTTTATTGCTAAAGCTAATAACTTCCAAAAAAGTAATCTTTCTTTATTTGAGCAAGGTTTGTTTTGAGGTTCTTTTAATTTAGATGTCAGTCCCTTAGCGTGCAAGCGCATAAGGCAGGGTTAAAGAAAATCTCTGTTGTCGGCTTCATCCGCTTTCAAGAGGCTGTCTTTCTGAAAAACACCCACTCAAATTCGCGCGAAAAAATAATCGGGCCTGAAACTCTGGCAACTGAAAGACTTTACCGAGGCTAGAACTAAAACAGATTTGGTTTGATTCTAAATGATATTCTGGCTGCGTTAGGAGCCATTAAATATTTTGCCGCTTTGGGCCGCCGCAACGTCTGAAAAATTAGAAAAAGGCATTTTCGAGCCGCTGTCAAATATGTCGAGAAAATAAGCAAGGCTGACACTACGCAGAAATGAAAAAACCTTAACGGGACAACGACACGATAGAGTCCAAACTGAAAGTCAAAAATGCATCATGTCGTTGTCCCGTTAAGGTTTTTTTCATTTCTACGTAGTGTCAGCCTTGCTTATCTTGTCTCTGTATTTTTATTTTTGGCTGATTAGAGCTGTCTCCAGCTCCTACGTACACTAGCAGCATTTTCATCCGCGGTCCCTTGCTTTCTATTGTCAAATATGTCATTCGCATCAAACACCGACAATTTTTATATCAATTTGTTCATAAACATTTCTAGTTTTCTAGGAAACTAGCAAGTTTTCCCTTGATTTATCTGGAAATGCGAAAACAAGGATATTATGATCACTACTGATCGGCATTGAGCAAAGGTTGAAAAATGACCTTGATTGAGAAGGAATATTTCAATTTCGGGACCTAGCTGACAACTCTACTCTACACAGCCGAAGAAAGTAGTCCTTTATCGGCTAAAATATGCAAAATCCCATGTACGTTTTCAGTATTTCAAAAGGTAAGACCGTTTGTGTCATGACATGTGCTAGTAATAACGACATTTCCGCTTATACCGTCGGTAGTAAAAACCAAATTTAGAGCCAGCGAGAAAACCGACAAATACGTGGAAAACTGAAGATGCAGATGAACACTTAAGTTCATCTTTTTTCCTCCAGTCCCTCCAATGTTCAGGTTTAAGTAATTTTTAAGAGTGACCCGTTACTAATATTCTGCTACAGCCAGTGGTGATAAAAGAAGTGTGTTTTATAACTGCTGGCCCAAAAAATCGTATAAAATTTTCTAGTCGATCAGAACCGGAGAGAACGTTGTTTCGTTGCAGTGACTATTTCTATTCTTGACTAGCTCACAGCGAACTGTTAAGAGTATGTGTCAGTGTGTGTGTTACAGTTTGACATGGTGTTTAGAAGATATATTTGCTGTTTACATTTGCACTGTCTGCATGCAGGTGGGCTCTTTAACGAAGAGATACAAAAAGTAAATATGTTCGTTATATGCAAATGTATCAAAGTGGTAAAAAGCTATTATCGCATTTTAACAAGTAAAGGGTTTTTATATTAATGGCGTTACGAATGTTTTTGTTTGCTTTGCAAGGGTTAGTCTTGTAAGTGAAGATTCTAATTCGAGCTTGAATGCCTTGTATAATGCATATGAATTGCCCGATTCTATGCTACAGATGTTTTTTCAGTGCAAAATGAAAGATATAATTAACTGGCGACTCATATTAAAAATAGCAGAAAAGGAGCTTATAGTATTTGATCAAAAATACGGGTATTAATAGTTATACGAAACCTTAACAGAAAATAAAAATAAAAATAAGTAGATTATAAAATGTACGACGTTGTATTTTAAGACTTGTCGATTGTCGCCTAGAATTGCATGATGCAATCTAAAATTTAAAACATTTTACGTTTTTAACACCTCTATCACGAGTTTTGCATTAATTTTTATTTTTTACAAATGGAGGATGGTTAAAGTTTGCATTTTATGAATCTTTTTAAGTAACTGACTTTTACGAACTCATATCATAGCTGTAGAAAAAAGACGACGTCGAGAAAACTTGGGTCTTCTAAAAGTTTTGACGTATTTATCGAACATACTGACTGGTAAATAGCAACATTGGTTTTTGCATACGTTTTTCTATTCACGCCTTTTTAGTTTGTGATCTATAACTTCTCTTTACAAAACCCGTCTAGTATTTTCATTGTATTTAAGAGTATCTTAGCGTATATTTTCGAATTTATACGTAATTTGTTATATATTTAAACGTTTTAGAATGTGCCTTTCGTTATATTGCCTTAATACCGCAACCAAACTGAGTATTGTTAGCAAGATAAATACTAAAACTGTTGTAATTACAGGACTAACGATCGTTTACATTCAACTGGAACGTTCAAATTATATCTAAAAAGAGTTATTTAGACAATATAACATGGTTGTTTAAGCGCTTTGCTTGTATATTAGTATCCCAGTTCACTTTGCTATTAATAAAACAGTTCAAAACGATACTTTATAAATAAAGCGTTTATAGCATGTATAGTTAAAGTGCGTACCTTCAACTCCCGGCCTTACTGTATCTCAGTGTATTGTGGAAAAAGCAATCCAAAGACAATACGGGTTTTTGTATTCATACTTGATCAATATATCCAGCGCATTCAGTAAACAATTCTGGCTACTTTCCTCTGTCGCACTGGTCTTATTACGCAAAGCTAAACAGAATACCATTAGGTCCTGTTAAAATGTCATCAATATCTCATTATCGTATCCACAGCTGCAGATAAAGGGTGCTTTGCAGTATTCACGAGGAAATTAAAATGCAAATGAGCCATTATCGTCCCACCGATCATAAATACAAAGTAAGGTATCAAACCAAAACAATAATTGAAAATCGAACGGACTTACAGTTTTTTTTTCGTGTGGTGAGGGGTTATTTTCATTTCCGTCGGGTGGTCAACGATTCTAAGGCAAGTGCGATCTGAGAAGAAAGGTTAACCAGTCAGACGTCTTATAAAAGCAAGTTTTAATGCCATCATTACGTGCACCAACGTCAAAGAAATGGTAATGGACGGTCAAAGAAATGGTAATGGAGACAGTATTTTGTCACTGTTCTTTTCTTAGATTTGACATCATGTGCATCAAGACAGAGTAAAATAATATCTTAGAAGTTGGCACTTCAATCTCAATTTGGCTAGTCTATAACACTCAGCACATAAGAATACTAGGGAAAAATAAATTACCTTTATTTAGACGTGGTAGTATTTAAAGCTATAATTTTGTGGGGCCGTGTATTCCCGATCGAATTGGAATTTGGAAGTATTGGTTTTTTGGTTGGTAGAAAACAGGAAAACCAGGAGAAAACCCTCCGAGGTTGAAGGTCGAGACCCAACAACAAACTCAACCCACATATGACGCCGGGTACGTGTTTCGAACCTGGGCCGCATTAGTGCGAGGGCGAGTGCTCTCACCACTCACACAGCCTTATCTAATCATAAGTTTTGTTAAAAAAAATCTTTGTTGTTTTTAGGATCGTGAGCGGGGGAGGGAGGGATTTGTAAAAGATTAAGTCGGATGGAAATATATACTTTCCAGCTAGGCTAGACAGATTAATTGAAACAAAAATGTCTCAATGTTCATTTAAAACTTAAAGGGAAAATCTCCAATATATAAGCTTTTAGTGTCGACTCTCTTATGTTTATTTAACGTGTGCAAATCAGTTTTTTGTCTGGAAATTGGTTTTCCAAAACTAATTGCATTGTCGAAAGATTAGTTTAGAATCTTGGGATAAAGCCAGTTGCTAGATTTTGTTTTCGATTCGGAGTTTGTGAATGAATGCAAACTGGTCATTATCGAAGAACATTTGGCTCTCTTGTGTTCCAAAACGGTGACCTTGAGGTATCAAGAAAAGGGACATTGGCACACAAGATCCTACATGAAAAGCATGTGAAACAGCTAGGTTCCCGGATGTGTCAAAGTGCAGTTTTCCCCTTTGTTGTCCTATTTATCTGACAGCTGTCTGACTGATCTGATACACAGATAAAATAAAAGAAACAAAATTTAGCAAACGATACTGACGAAAAGACTCACAAAAACCATGGTTAAACAATGTGTTCTTATCTGTGTCCGGTTCCCGGTAAAAAGGGGCCAAAAACCTGTTAATATTTTGTGTGCGTGTAGTTGTCAAAAATAACAATGAATGTTTGTAACTGATGTATTAAAATTTTGGCACATTTCTAAAAGCCGGAGGTTTTACGAAATGACATATTTGTGTTGGGCATGTCAACTATAGAGGAAAAGCAAACATCTTTAATATCAGAGATTATTTTTTTGTTTTTTAAAAACCACATTTTGAATCTAAGTACAGCTTTAAATTTCTTTCGCCATTTTGAACTTATCCGGGTATTTTAGTGGCCAGTTTGATAAACAATCGATCAAAGATGATTTGTCAAAACGAAATGTGTCGAGGCTCTTGGAGTAAATTAGTTAGTTAAATTTTCTCAGTAAATCATCTGTTGTTTTTGTTGTTAATAATATTAATATATTTGATCAAATTTAAAAAAGTAGGTTGTTATTGCTCCATGATTCGTGCGTGAGTTATCAGATAACTGGAAGCAGCAAGCTACACGATACTGCAGTTACCATAGCTAGCGACGATCGAATCCAAAGAAAACCAATTTTGGTAAGTGTGCAAACGGTGAAAACAGATAAACGTAAGGTTAAATCAGGCACGTAACATCAAGACAGAAATAAAGACTGCTTAAAATACACTTACATTTGTGTACGGTCCCAGGTAAAAGTCAGACGCACTGAGTAAAGGAAACTGTTAAATTAAACGTAAGCTGCGTAGTTCTGTCATGAATGCTGTCTCTAGTCCGTTGTTTGCGTTATCTACCTACACAATTTTTCGTGAGCTACCCTACAGGACTATATGTAAATTATGCTACGCAATTCGCACCCCGTACGCGACTAATTGTAATGAAATCTTCAAACTACAATGAAACTTACCAACTACAGTGAAAATGCAGATACAATGACACTATAGTTATTACAATTATGATCCTACAGTTACACCTGGTACAGCTTCAATAGGTTCCCTGATGTGTGAGTGTGTGTGTGTGTTAAGATAACCTGTTTTGAGGTATATAGTAAACAACGTTTGTTGAATATTGTAAGAAATGGAGAGAGCTGCTTAGTTATATATATCAGTATAGCAAAATGTGATTTTTTTTGTGTGTTTTATAGATTTTTAGATTTATTTTTTTTTTAAGGTATTAATCACTTCTTAATACACATACGCGTTCAAACGAGAACTTATGTGCTCCTAGGTGATACGTGTCGAAATAAAATTTGATTTTGTTTTGAACGCGGTTTTCAAGGAGGATACATTTGACAAGTCTGGTGTCATTTCATGTGAAACTGCAGCCTGTTTTACTCTCAGAAGGCAGAAAGAAGATTAAACTTTCTCCAGTTCGCCATTACAACAAATCCTAGCTATTTGTTCCAGTTATTTGTACAAGATCTTCTTTGACATGGCGGAAGTATTCATGTAAAAAACTTCTTACAAGCAAACAGTTTTCTCAACTTGACAACTTTGTTTCCCTTGACTTTAGCCGTCTGATTCGCCAGCCTTTGAGAAGGAGACTGACAAGTGACGTAAGAACCTTTATTTAATGTCTAATTACAAATGCTAGTGCATTACCAGCATTATCGGGCACTTAAAATTTAAAAAGTAAAATAAAATTATCACAATTTAAAACTCAAAAATCTACCATTTCTGATAATCTTCATATTTGCAAAAATAAGAGAAATGAAAAACAATATTTGTTATTATCATGTTTCGCCGTACAAGAAGCCAAAAACTTGTAGAGCAAAACAACAAAACAAAAAGAAACCCGTTTACCAATACACACGAATTAAGCAGTAACTTTCTTGCACCCCGTATAATGTTCTCATTTGTCAGTGTGGCTTTTTTATTGGAATTTCTCAGGAGTCAGTTGGCATCAGTATGAAGTTTCATTTGCGCCAGATCATTTCACAAGGGTGCAGAACTAACAATTCAATCACAGCAACTGAGGACACAGTGTGAACTAAATTAGTACTTAGGCCCCATTCATTTTTTTTTTTTCATTTCGTTATATGTTCAAGTTGGCATTTGAAAATTTAGTTTTGTTCCGAGGGTCTCAATGGGGTAAACCGTTAGCCGTAAAACGGCCAAAAATTTAACCGTTAGGCGTAAAAATTGCAAAAATTTAACCGTTAACTGTATAATATGTTAACAGTAAAAAATCGGTCGCTTGACTTATAAGTGTTTATTTGTATATCCTTTATTGTGCGAACAACCCATAAAGCAAATATTTCTCGTAACAAAGAAGAAAAAATCAAAATAAACTAGGCAAGGAAGTTAAATCAGAAAATACTTAATTTATAGGTAGTTATATTTTAGTTATGTTACTCGCCATTAAGATGTGTTTACAATAAATGGAAATTGAACATAGCGCTAGATATCTCGAAATATTTAAAATAAAAACGACTGAAAACGATGTAAAATATAAATACGTTGTAATTGTAATTAACTCAGACAAATGAGTTGAACTTTTAGAAAAGTTTTCTCAAACGAAATTGAATCAAAATTGTGTGGAACATTTTAGGCTTTTCGATTAATATTCTCTAGAATCATTTTAGTTACTAGTTTTTACTCTAGATGTTACTCTATCACACAAGCGAGGAACCGATTCAATTGTGGACAGAAAATGTCGAAAACCTATTCTGACTGTGTAAAAATGAGTTGCAATAGATACCAGCTAGCATTGATCATTCGCTAGATAAATCGAACAAACAAACGAACGTACCAGCTTAAAAGAATCGTTTAATTCATTTCATCAAGGAAGGACGGGTGGTTTGAAACGCCAACTTGACCTTGCTTTTATTATTTGCACTGCCTACGGGTATAAAAATTGGTGCCACTTCGGAAACATGTAACATATTTACGACTGTTTCTCGATTTAAACAATTGATAAAATTTTAAATAGAGTTTAAATGCAAGGTAATATACGTGAATTTCTTCTAATTTTTAGTGTATGTTTATCTCGTAAGTTAGTATTTCATCTGTAC
>NC_135760.1:26387995-26414257 GCF_052425735.1 Oculina patagonica | reverse complement strand
GTTTCACTCCGATTTGCACGCAGTAAGTTCCAATCTGGTTTGCTTGCAGTTAACCTTTATTTTTTTTAGGAAGGGCCGCACTATTTTCAAATTCATAACTTATTTAAAATTTGGCTCATAGACTCATGACTTATTGGCTTATTTACTCATAAAAACTTTAATCTCGTGAAAATTTGCTCTACACTTCAAAAGGAATGACAAATTAATATTCTAAATAAATAAATAATTTACTTAATTGACCAGTCCTCAATCTCATTGTCAATGTGAACAAACTCTGAAACAAATACCGTACCATAACACGGTTAAGAATCGCAACTGGCTGGAGGCAGACCACATTTGGCACATTCAAATGTGTCACCCCTGCGGGACTGGCCAATCAAACGACTTCATTCTTTTGAAGTTTCAGCTGTTTTGAAGAGTTGTTTTTCTTATAAACATGCGGCGCACCTGTACTTAAGTTGATAAAATCCATCAAGAATTACCATTTGAGGTTCAAGTGCGACCGAGGTCTTCGTGGAGAAATTGTATAACAGGGTCACGACCTGGTACGTAATATGAATCTTGTTGTTCTCCATTTCACCAATCTTCTAGTGTTGATCATCTTACTCAACGCTGCAAGAACGTCAAAAGGTATAAATGTTGACTCTGGAACACATTTTGCTTTGACTGTTGTTGATACCTGTTTTACGGCTTTTTGTGATTTCGTGCACGTTGGTTTTTTTTATCAAACACAGGTACGACCAATGTAATTGATGCACGTGGTAAAGGTGTAAGCCGAGATGCTCACAATGGCATTGCTTTTGCCAAATTTAAGGCCCACAAGTTCTCCTACTTAAACATCACAAGTCTTGGTACAGACTATGTCGTTAATGGCCGCGAGTGTGGGCTTGCATGTGTCAACATACCATCGTGTTTCTCCTTTAACCTGGCTGCATTCTCTGATATCAAAGGAAGAATCTTTTGTGAGCTGCTCCCATCTGACAAGTACAACAACTCGGACAAGTTCGTCACAAGCCAGTTTTTTCATCACTTTAGCATTGGGGTAAGTATTGGTGATGTTTAAATAAACTACCATGTATGCAAGGTGTTTTTTTAACACTAATATCTTGTTGCAGCTGCTGTACGTTAATGCATACTTAATGTCTATTTTTAAAGTTTTTAAAATTGTAAAAAAATTCCGTTATTTTTATTTTTTATCGGTTTTATTACTGTCAAGTGTTACCCCCATAAAAGAAAGTCTTACTTACTTACTTACTTACTTACTTACTTACTACTTACATGTCAGAAAGGCACACAGTTACAAGGTTTACGCATTTCGCTTCAATCAAGTCTAAAAAAAGTTGCCAATGTTCACGACTTATTGTAATTTCTTTGCAAATATTACAACTGTTTGGCATTTTTTATCTAAATCACCGGATACACAATAGCTGGTTAGAGAAGATAATAGCTTAGTAGTAGTGTGTCCGTTTATTTAACTTGGTTCATGACAACCTTCAAATAACGGAAAAGACAAACAAAAGGATTTACTTTTTACATTCTCTTCAACTATAGCCAGAAGTTAATGCCGTTCTTAGTGAATGAACCTTATGTAACAGATAATAGAGAGTGTTTTACTACTGAGCTGGACTTGTTGCCAGGCAAACATTTAAATTGTCAACACGATACATTATTCGAAATAATTCTACACAAACAAGTTAAAATAGTTAAATGATAAGAATAATAGCCTTCCTACGGTTACCTCTTCTCATTTGTATTTCAATAATATGCACGAACTGCAACGTCTGACATAGACAAGTTTACGAGATAGAGCGATTTTCACTTGAGTGTCGAAAGTTAATTGCGTTTGCTTTGGTTTTGCATTACTACGATCGGTGATTGGTTTAAAAATCTCGCGCCAATCAGGCCAATCAGAACTAAAACCAAAACCAATCGTGACTCGCTCGCGCACGTTTTCCCGCGCTTCGTACCAGCTACATGTATTTGCTTCGTGTTTTAATTGGTTCACTGGATTGTCTATGTCCTTTGTGATTGGCCAGAGTAATAACTTTGGTTTTGGTTTTACTACACTCAATTGAAAACTGCTCTATTCGTACTTTGGTAAAAGTAATAGGCGCGTGATTTAAAGTGTTAATGTGTGACACGGACACTGCAAACAATATACTTAAAGGTAACATGTAATGACTGGGCTCTAAAAAATAAATATATCTGTTTCTTGTGATTTTATACGAAAGAAAAACGTGGGACCTCTTCGTAAAATTGAAAGAGGTGAGAAAGTCTTTCGGCATCTTTTTCGACTTTTTTTCGTATAATGATTTCGCTTGGTTTTGTTAAATTCAATTGGCTTCAACCGTTTATTCTGAAATTTTGTTTTAAATCGCACTTTCTTGTCAATCTTGAAGAAGAAAAAGCCAGAAACCATGTAATATTCTGTCAGGACAACACGAGAAAAAGTTAGTAATGAATTTTGCGATGAAAAAGAAAATAATTAACAGCGGGGTAGCTGTATTGCAACTATCCCTAGTTGCAAAATACATTGCGCCATGTTTTGATTTGTTTCGTTTTCGATTCAACACGCTCGAAAGTCGTTTCTCGAAAAGTAAGAAACGGATCAAACAAAAAAACCTCTTTCGAAACGTTTTTGTTCCCTGGTTAATAGGAATCTCCCGCGAAAAATCCCGGTGTAGTCCTAGATATTTACATAGTTAGCTACGAAAGCGCTGTGAAATATATAATATCTACAAAAAATATACCAGGGATGGCGCATCTGCGATGGAAGGATGTTTCTCCTGAACCACCGTACAGGTTTGATCAAGAGGATTTTTTTAGGTGCTGGACAGAAAAAATTATTTAGTACACACGTATTTTGATATTCACCTTTGTACCTCCGAGGGCTACCTACTTACTTAACTTCTTCGGGCCCCGCAGGATGCTTGCGGCCATTCAAAATAGCTTCCCACTCCTCTCGATCTTTCGCAGCTGCTGTTGCTCCCGCTAACGAATTCCATCCCATCTCTTTTCGCTCCCTCTCCACGCTTCTCCTCCAGGTCATTTGCGGTCTGTTCCGTCATTTTTTGCCTTCTGGTGTCCAGTCCAGTGAAGTTCTGGCAATGCTATTGACACCTCTTCGTACCACGTGCCCGATCCTTCTCCATATTCGTATCTTTATCATTACAGATAATGGCCGTGTGTTGGTCTGATGATATAATTCCTCGTTTGTTATTTGATTTGGACAGAAACTTTTAGTGTTTTTCTTGCGCATTTCTTGTGAAAGGCATCCAGTTTGTTAATGTATTCGGTGCTGGTTCTCCACGTCTCTGCCCCGTTCAGTAGGACGGCCACTACACTGGAGTTAAATATGCGCAGCTTGGGTTTAAGGCTGTACTAGGATGATTTCCATATGGGGTGTAGAGCAGCAAGAGTATCTATTGCAAGGGCCAGTCTTCGCTTGATGTCTGCCGCCGTTCCACCTTGTTTCTCTAGCATTGCACCAAGGTATGGGAATGCTTTGACGTCTTTCAGTTGGTTACCTTCAACAGCGATGGGATTGCTCTTTTTGCAATTCAGGCGCATCGCCTTGGTTTTGCTGGGGTTAATGCTAAGCCAAACAACCTTACCCGTATGGTGGAGGCGGGATGTCTTTTCCTGCATGTCGCTATGTCTGTTGCTAAGGGAGCCATATAATCTGCCAAGTCCAGATCTTCTAGAACGGTGGTGGGGTTCTACTCTGGGTGCCAGAGGTATATTTTGCACTGCTTCCGGTGTCGGCCACCGAAAAGTAATCCGCCGCGCTCGAGAAAAATCCCCTGGTACCCAGGGTAGTGAGGTTCCAACGCAGTCCTCTTTTTTATCAAGCGTTTTTCTCATGACCCAATCAATTATGATCACGAAGACGAAGCCAGACATGACACAGCCCTGCTTCACAACTCATCTCACCTCAGACAAGTCTGGTATTCTTTTGCCCCCGAGGACGCAGCTTGAGCTCTGACAGTACAAATCTCTGATGACGTTGATGAACATGCTAGGAATGCCGAGTTCCTGCATGATGGCCCATAGCTTCTCTCTCCTGAAGCTATCAGAGGCTTTAATTTCCTGAAGTCAACGAAGTTCGTTTTAACGGGGGCCTGACTGTCATTCGAATTCCATACACTGCTCAAGGATGTTTCTGAGTGTGAATATCTGTTCCGTTGTACGTTCCCTCTCCTTGTGTGAATCCAGCCTGTTCTTGAAGCAGCTTCTCGTCTTCTCGCCTTTTTAATTCTGTTAATTAGAATTCTGCTGAAAATCTTCCATGGCACTGATAGCAGAGATAAACCACGTTAGTTGTCACATATGGTAAAATTCCCTTCCTTTGGGATTTTCACAATGAGCGATCTTTCAGTCAGATGGGACTTTCTGCTCCGCCATGATCTTGTTGAAGAGCTTATGGAGCTTCTTGATTGCGGTTTCTTGTGTGCACTTAAGCATTTCTGCACTGATGGAGTCCATTCCTGGGCTTTTCTTGTCCTTTAGTCGTAAAATGACACCACTAATCTGAGCTTCCGATATTTCTGATGTTGGTATTTCTGGTAGCAACCGGGCCAATGTTTCTTGACATATCAGATCTTGCAGAGTCTACGTTGAGGACTACATCAAAATGCTCCTTCCGTCTTTCATTTCCTCTACATTCATTAGCAGCTTCCCACGCTTGTGTCTCTTTTTGCCTGGATAGTCTGCTGGTCAGCCGGTAGAGGTCACCGATGTTGTTGCCCCCACCTAGCCGCACTTTCCACTTCTTCTGCAATGTTTTCCACCATTCGTCTCTTGTCTGCCCGTGTACTCGCTTTTACCTCCTTATCTTTTTTCCTGCTCTTTCAGTCGCTTAGATCTGACTCGTCCAAGTTGCTCTTTGATCTGCTTTCTCTCGTCCGTTTTCCTGTATGTTTCGGAAATAATCTAGTCAGACTTGATCCCTCTTCTGTCTCCGAGGACAGCCTCTGCACTCTCATTATATACATTCTTCAACTGCAACCAGCTATTCTCAATACTGTCATCCTCATTACCGTCGTCCTCATTGTTGGCCAATACTTCGAATCTGTTTCAGACTTCAATGTGGAACTGCTATTTGACTTGCTGGTCCCTGAGGTTTATTGTGTCATATATTTTACACCCTCTCCTTCTCTTTCTCTTAGCTCTGCATAATTTCAGCATAACCTTTACCAGTACAAAAAAATAATGTTCGCTGCTGGCATTCGGCCCTCTCATCGCTCTGGTGTCGAGCAGAGAACTCCTGTACTTTCCATTGACTATGATGTGGTCAATCTGGTTACGATCGTGGCCATTTGGTGAGATCCAGGTAAACGTGTGAATATCTCTGTGCTTAAAAAGTGTTCCACTGGTGTTAAGGTCATTCAGTGCGCGTAATTCTGCCAGCCGCTCACCATTCTCATTCATCGTTCCTTTTCCTTGCCTTCCCATGACTCTCTCCCATCCTTCGTTGTCTTCGCCTACTTAAGCATTTGCGTCCACCATGATGATCGGCATGTCATGCCTGGGTGTTCTTTCCACTTCTTTTTGCAGCTTTCGTAGAATTCATTCTTCGTTCCATCTTCCGCGTCATTAGCTGGTACGCGAAAATCGTGAATTGAATCTAGCACTCATAATCCTGTCATTGACCGGGTTCCATCTTAGCAGTGCTATTCTTGCTTCTTTCTTCCGGACTAGATAGATAGATAGATAGATAGATAGATAGATAGTTTATTAATACAACTTCGCAACCTAAAAGGTTGAATTATGTCATATTTACAAATTTATAAACTATAAAAACTAACGATAAAATGTAAAAATATTTAAAGAACTATACAAGAGTGATTAAAATCCAAACTTAAGTACATTAGAGACAATAAAACTATTTCTAAATCTATTAGTCTTAAAAACAGGGTTAAACTGGCGTGACTTTCTGAGGTTATAACTACTAAGATTCCGTGGGGGCAGAGACTAGACCCAATCCTTTCTGATCTCTACCTCTGATCCAGAAAACAAGATGTTTACAACTGCACTGGTCTACAGTACCCCAAACCCAGTCCATCTCGTTTCACTCAGTCCGATTATGGCCAGTGTATACTTCCTGAACTCATTCACTACCTTGGCTGTTTTGCCCACCTGGTTCGACTTTCAAATGTTCCAGCAGCCAACTCTAAGAAATGAACTTGGTGAAGTCCGAGATGCAGTTGACAATATGATCAGGATTCTGAATTCCTCTCTTCTTTCTCCAAAAGCTGTTCTACTTGCAGCTTCGGGATTCCAAGATAGGAAATCGCCTTTGGGTGTGCTGCATGTTGCCTGTCTGCATACGTTCGTGGATCGTGCTAATTTTGACATGATTTCCGTTATCAGACTTCTATTTTACTGTGTAGGGTGATTGGCCCTACGCCAAACCCCCAACCTGGAGGGCCAGGGACTATCTTTTCGTCTGGCTTCTACTCTTTGACTTGCCCGGGCGGCATGATTGAATCTGCCAGGGATATTGCAATCCCAGCCGGTGTAGCTCTCGGGGTCATGGAAGCACACAAGCTCCCCTACCACTTCAAAGCGACAGTCCGCGAGGGGATCCTCCGAGGGCTATGTTACTTTAAAGGTATTCAGGAAATTATGACTAACGTTCTGATGTTTGGTCACTTGACTTGACGTCCTTATAGTAACCACGATTTGACACGCTGTTCCACCCGAATTCGGATTTTTTTTCTCGTTTAGATTTCGGTTTTAATGGAGTTTTTGTTATGTTTCTTTAAATATCTTTTGCTTAATAACGTATTTTCGACGTTTTGCAATTTGATTTTCATGGAAAAACTTTGTTTTATGAGATGGTGAAGGCAAATCAAAGATTGCGGATTTTGTAATTAATGACATCATACGTGCGATATAAAGTGACCAAATATTTTTAAATGCTTTAGATACCAGACAAGTTTCAAATTTCCATAACAGCTTAGATACTTTTGAAGATAAAGAGAGGAGGGGTGCTTTCTTTAGGCCCAGCCTAAATAAATATCAAACGTCTTGCTTGCTGTAGCCATTGGTCACCCTGCTGGAACACAAACAATTACAGATCTGTTCAGGTATAGTCGGGAGCCACCTTAACCTCTTTAGAGAAGAGTACACCGCAAATTGGTAAAAGACACCTCCAGATTTCGTTGTGGCATAGTAAACAAGTACGCGTTGACGAAGAGTATCTGATTTTCAGGGCAAATTTCAGGGCTTGGACAGGATACCACTTAGTACCTTTTCTAGGCCATTTGCTTCTATTGCTTTTGTTGATACGAGTTTGAAAAATGTTATATGGACATGTGCATGTCTCCTGGATATATCTCGTAATCTAACACGAAGATTTCTTTTCTCTCTTAGTCTTTATGCATGACTGGACCATGCAAGAACAATGGAACTTGTTTACCCCTTTATGAGAAGAACAGCCATGTTTGCCTTTGCACGCCAGGATACACGGGAAGCGAATGCGAAAGAGGCAAGTTTAAAATCTCATTACTTTCTTTAATTCGGTAGGCTGCTGGATAAGGCGCTGAACTTCAGGTTGGGCGACCCGCCGTCATTGATAAACGATCAACATGAGAAACACTTTTAAAAAGTTTAAGAGAATTCTTCGTAAGAAAATTCAAGGCGGCGCCAGCTCTTAACCACTTCCGTGGGTAAGGTATATTTGAGCAATTACAACATTGCCACTAGAAATATGATCAGTTTCCTACTGTACCGCTACAATGTTTCTATTTCTTGATTCCAAAATAAATGTGTCTCGCGCCTGAAATATTTGAATTAATTCAGTACCACGTGACTATGAAACAATTTATAACGCCGGTGCGTCAGATACAAGAGAACTCCAGTCCGCTATCACCAATAGATGCCCCCTGGATGGCAATTTTCTAAAAAAAATCATTGTTACCCCTTCCGTTCTACCTAACAGGGAAATATGTTAACATTTTAAAAAAAAAAAAAAATTTCCGTTGAGCCTTCTTAGGTAAGTTACGAAAGTACCTTAAAGGTGATTGATTATTCATAGACACACACACGCAAAGGCAGTGTATGTGAGGTTTTAGACTGCTTTTGCGTGTGTGTGTTTGTGAATAATCAATCACCTTATTGTAATCGTACAGTCTATACTTTATTTATCCACACAGTCGACGAATGCTCAAGCAGTCCCTGTTTAAGCGGAAGTTTGTGTTCTCTCCAGGCTAACGGGTATGTTTGTACCTGTCAAGCTGGTTTCACGGGAGCTGACTGTGATACGGGTACTAAAATTAAAATATTGACAAATAGATATTCGAATTATATGCCCGGCATGCATGGGCGCAATGTTATTATCAGAGCAGAGCGGGCGAGACTATCATCGGAAAGAGAGTTGAGTTGTAAAATGTTGCAGGGTTTAATCAAGAAAGGGATTTTGGGTCGGAAAAATTGTATGTGCATAGCAGATCAGAACACATTAAAAGCACGACGATATGAATCATAAAGTAAGTCAGGCTACTGCCATCAAATGAAGTTGAACGTTACTAGAACTGTGTTTCTGATATACTGTGTCAGCATAAAATACAAAACGAGCTCTTCATCATCATCATTTGTGCATTAAAGTTTTTTCGGATTTTAACTGCTCTCTAGAGGACTGAAATGCAATTATACTTTTTGATATATATTTTTTAAATGATTGCACATCTTTTATAAAAGTACTCATTTCTTTAATTGTGCCATGCTTGTTCGATACTGAGCAAGGTCACTTACTACAACATGCCCGACCTCATTGCATAGGTATTATTGTTGATTTTTACGCAGATATCAACGAGTGTTCGAGTAATCCCTGTTTAAACGGAGGGGCGTGTGTTGACCAGGTTAACGGATATATTTGTAGCTGTCAGGCTGGATACACAGGAGCTGACTGTAAAAGTGGTGAGTACAACATTCAACAAATAAATTTCAGTTAGCCATTCAAAAGCGGTCGGGCACCTTCGGGCCTTTGGGGGAACGACTGGGTCAGGGTTGCGGTAACATTTTTGCCCCCCAAAAGGGAATACTTTGAAAGCCGGATAAAAATCGCAAACAAACCGGAAAACAAAACACACATTACAATACAAGAATATTTATATAGCGCTTATCCATTTAAGTGCTAAACGCTTTACAATAGTCGCATTTTTTTGTGTGATTTTCGTGGTGCGTAATAACTTTTTTAAATGTTGTTTCACTGTTATTGTCTCTTCAAGATAATCCATCTAGTTAGAAAATATCTTGCAGTCCACATTCGTGAACGAGGGAGAAAAAATCCTGCCTACAGGTCTGCTGGAAAAGTAACACATAAGAGTAGCTTAATCATTTTTATCTTTGGTAGATAAATCTTTATTCTGGAAATACAGTGGAAAACCGTTAATACGGACATTTATTATATGGCAAAGCCAGTCTTAGGCAAATCCGAGCGTTCTAATTGGTCCTTTCTTGATCGGGATTTTGCCATACGGACCGTTTCCATAAAAACGGTCCGAGCCGTGTATTTTTTCGAAAGCCGGCAAATTCAAATTTCCAACTAAACCTGCGAAAAGAAAACGTGTACTCTCATTCTTCGCAAAGAAACTACCGAACAGATTGATATTTTACAGAGCTTACAACGTGGACGAAGAAAACGAATATTCACCAAGCAAATTTCAACCGAATTATCTTAAAGATTGGGAAACTTCTGATGTGGAAACTTAAACAGGCATCACCGAAAGCCAGGAGGCCATATAGACGATTTTATAAAAGAACGGAAAACTATAAACACAAATAAGAAGACGGCTACTGAAATGAAATCTCTTCCCCGCTACATTGAAGGTACGTGAAGGTAATTGTATGACAAATGAAAGATTTGATAGCCTACCTGCTTCCGAGCTTGACCAACTTTCCGTCCAAGCACACGAAGCAAAAAAAGGAGAAGAGTACGAGCAAGCAGCAATTTCCAGTTTTCAGCGAAGCATACAACGATACCTATTCATATCCATTCAACATACTCAACGACTCTGAGTATGAAAAATCGAGAAGAGTACTAGTTGCGAAGTGCCAGTCACTAGTTCACAAGTACGGCGAAGGAAAGAAGCCGCAAGCCGCTCAGGCGATTGATGAAGACGACGAAGTCGAAGATGCTCTTTTTGAAGCGGGAGAATTAAGCGACTCCAATCCAGTAGGCATTATAAAACCAAATTGATTGCAAGGCTGGTACAACGGCAGGAGGGCAAGATTTATTGGCCAATATTTCAACTAGCAGAGCTAGTCTTCTTCAGGGCCAGTGCTAGAGTGACGTCTGGTACGAGCATTTCTTGAACAAGAGATCCGGCAGCAGAGAAGCCAAGCAGTTTTTTCTTCGTTGCGTGGTCCCCTGCATCCAAAGTGTTCCAGTAGGCAATTCATAGAACTGTCTTGTGCTTTTTTTTGTAAATTAACCCTTACACTTCGGTTTACAAGCCAGAGACGAAAGCCGAAAGTTACGCTGGGGAGCTGAGAACTGTCAGGAGGAATTAATCAATATTTAGGGAAATTATCATAAAATAGGACCTTTGCACTTTTAGAGTTAGTTTTACCAGGAAACTGTGCAAATATGAGTTTTGTAGGCAAACAGCGATTTATATGCTTAAGTAAATTACTTTTGTACTTAAATAAATAATCGCGCGTGTAAGTTGTCGCTGTTTAAACAAAGGTTGTATTCAAGAGAAAAATATAAAAGAAGTTAATTTCAATTTTCGTTTTGTCCATTACCGAAAACAATTCGAATTTAGACAGCTTTCTAGGTTGAATATACATTCGACAGATGTATCTTTTTGTTTTAGCTTTTGTTCATAATTGAGTTTGGTTAGTTTACGATTTCAAATAAGCCGACTCTATTCAATCCTGTTTTTAGTTTAAAATACTTCTAATTGAATTTTATTTAGCTGTACTTTAGTCTACAAACTCGTCAGCTGAACTTATTCACTTTGCTTTTGTGTTGTAAGCTGACTTTGCTCAGCCTTCTTTCAATTGTACTTTGTATGATGCAATAAGGTTTAGCGTTAGTATATATAGAGTGCTGTTATCATTGTAAAGTCGATTTACATCTCGTGGAGTTACAGGGAAGATTTACGCCGAGACGAAGAATAAACCTGTGAAGTCCAAGTTCTTGTGTCCTGATTCCAGTGTAGCAGATTCCTCGGTACTTTGGAACCCGTGACAAGTTCCTCTCTCGCAGCAAGCGTGGTTGCTCTGAGCTATCCCCAGTTCAGTCCGTTCAGTCCAATTAGCCGACAGTTTCAGCCGAAGAAAGGCCTCTCATCGCCCATTCACCCGTTAAAGAGTTTTGAGCAACAAATCCCGTGTCACAGACGCAAAACCCGTTGTCACAGAACTCCAACGCAGAATGATGGCCAAGAAACCTCAGTTTGGTTAGCCGAGCGGCCTTCTGGCTTTCAGTGATGCCTGTTTCAGTTTCTACATCAGAACTTTTCCGATCTTTAGAATAATAAAATCCGCTTGGTAAATATTCGTCTTCTTCGTCACGATCAATAAATTTGTTTTCAAACTTGTGGTAGCTTATTCTTTCTGAGTTCCTCGGTTACGCTTAGCAACGAGCGGACAAGTAGGGTTTGGCTGGGAATGCAAAGGAACTAGGAACCAGTAGAGTTCCCCCCGGAAACGAATGTGGGGACCCGACTGAGGGGGTAGGTGCTTGGACGGTTGCTATGGGAACCGTCTTCATTGCCCACTTTATGTAAACTATTGCCTAAAACAAGGGTTAATTTGGTGCACCCCGCATTACTCTCGTGTACACATTAAAATAACCACATGTACATTTAACTTCACTGAACAATTTTCTGAAAGTAATTTTTATTATTTGGCACTGCCAAGGGAAAAGAATGCTCTGAGATCAAACCGGACATAATTGTGCCTTTTTATGAAAGTTAAGTTAAGGTATGAAAATATGTTAACGTCTGTAATTATAGAAAACTGGATCCAGATGACCCCATCTTCAGTTTGCTTTTCGGCCAGAGATGATACTTATGGAGCATTTACAATTCCAACTCCGGGAAATATCATCACCTTCAAACTAACATACGTGAACGGTTCCGTAAACTGTGATGCAAGTGGAGACTATCTGTCCAGATGGGGCTGTAATTGGCCAGGATTCACACCATACACAATGGGAGTTTACATCACTGATACCAACAAAAATCGCCTTATGCCAGCAAATAGCATTTACAAGCGCGGGGGAATTATCTGCCAATGGGAGTATTACTACCTTCCATGGGCTACGACAGAAGACGACGAACTCCGCTTCGATGACTTCTCCCCCTCGTTGTCCGTGTCAGCTGGCCAAGAATACCAGGTCTGGTTTATTGAGGATTTGAGTGGATGCAGTGAGGTGGGCAACGGATTCGAACAAACTTGTGCTGAGGTGTACGGTTTGTACGAGTGATTTCCAGTGGATGTATTGTCCATGCTGCATGTAGATACCTTCTCGATAACTTTGTTATCGTACTTATCGGTATCGGTGTTTTTCGGAAAATATACCTCTAGTGATATTTCAAATGACTTGCTATAGTTTGGGTATTTCGAGAAAGGAACCAGATCTGAATCCCAACATAAAAAAATTATCATCGTTAATTAGAAGAAACTCAGATCAGAGTGTTCTATTGGAAATCCGCAAATCTGTTTGCTCTCATTTTTTTCCATAGCACAAGCATAAGCACAAGCATAAGTACAAACACAAGCATAAGCACAAGCATAGACATAAGCATAAGCGCGTAAGAATAACGAGCGCACTAATTCTACTTATACTATCCTCACCATGAAGCATAAGGAAGCACAAGAAAAACGAATAATTTTATTTTTTGTGCTTATTTTTATTCCTTCTATGCATAAGCACAAGAAGGATAAAGCGCTTTCGGTTTAGAAATACCTAATAATGTAGGCTCTTTACAGGGTCTCCTAAAACAATTAAATAACTCGTCCTCGTTTTCTAATTGTTAACCCTTAACATGCTAAGCACGGATTATTCCGGGATTTGGAGGAATGGCCATTCTGCCACTTATGTCGTCACCAATTTAAACGTCAGCAGATTTTTGTGATTTGTATCTTATAGAGCTTGGATAGATCTTTCCACAGGACTGTCCATCTTCAATATTGACTGCATTCCGACAGAGCTAATCGAAAAAAACGTGATCAGTTTTTGGTGTAAAATTGGTGCTAAAACAGGCCAAAATACCCGTACTTGATCATGATCTCTTTTCCACGGTTTTCCATTGATTCAGACCAAAACTTTTCAGGCCAGTAGAAGGGGTGCACAGAGTAAAAGATAGAGTGAATAAGAATGCGGAGAAAAACGAAAAGGAAAGGAGCAAGGAAAAACGGTTCAGCAAAAACAAAATAGTTCAAATGTTGGCTTATGCGTATGCGCCAAAGTAAAATATTGTACATTTTTACGTGGAAGTTTCATCAAAATCTTCCTGCATTGTCAGAAAGTGCATTTTTAGCAAATTTAGAGACATTTTGGACCGTACAGCCAAGAAAATCGATTATTATACATTATAATTACTTTGAAACATGTGATTGGTCGAGAGCATTCAGTCAATATACAGAAGCATGTGAACTTGACATGATAACCCAATATCTGCAGCAGATATTGGGTTATCATGTCGAGTTCAAAGTCCGCCTAGTTTTCAAGCCCCTCGTCCGTGTAGTGCTGTCAAACTTTTGAAAATATGGCTGAGCGATTCGCCTCCGTTTCCGAAGAGGAATTGAAATTTTTGATCGAGAATAAAGATTTTAAAAACACCAAGAGAACAACAAAAACAAGTGTAAAAATTCTGAATGATTATTTGAGGGAGAAGAACTTGGAGGAACCACAAGATAAAACCGCTTTGGCCAATGTTCTGACAAAGTTTTACGCCGGCGCTAGAAAAAGTGATGGCAAATTGTTTGAAAACGTATAATAAAACAATTATTGAATTCGGTTTTCGCATGATATCGGGAATTATCAAAACCTCGTGTCTGTGTTATCTGCCTCAGCCTTCGGCTTCGGCAGATAACACAGACCTCGGTTTTGATAATTCACGATATCATGCTCAACCTCATCCAATAATTGCTTATTAACGGTTAAAAAACGCGTTTTTGGGAATAATTTCAGCATATTAAGGGTTAAACAGCTAGTACAAGGCAAATATTGTGCCTGATTTGCAGAACTCAGTGCTGCAAACGATTTCATCAAGATTCCATTTTGAAGCATTACAGTATTCATTTTTTGTCAGCCATTCACAGCATAGTTTGACAATGTCTAAAGACTTAATTCACAATGCCCACATTTTTGCACACGCTTTACAACAGAAACGTCCGCCAAACTGCACTGAGCTGTTTAGAAAGGTTGAATTGTTACAGTTACCATATTTGGAAACTATAATAGCACTGTACGAATAGTTATTTATTATTTGTATGACTACCACGTAATTTCTTAAAATGTGTAATAGTAGAGTAACCAAGTTTGGTATTTTACAGACAGATTTACAACATGTGTTATTCTAAACACTTGTTGCTCCATTGGGTAGTTTTCACGGGAATCTTCCGTTAATCAATTATTAAATGGCAATTTTACAAAATAAAGGAGAACATTCATAAAGAGTGCTCTCGCAAAACTCTTCAGGATTTAAAAGGTTTTGAAGTCAAATAATTCATGTCAGTCAGATCAGATCCAAATGACCCTGGTTTGTCTCCGCCAGGTGCGCTGGGTTCTTACATTTTAATTACCCACACAAATGAACGAAAACAGCGTCGTTCTCTTAAATTATCATCGGCAAATGTTTAAAAAGTCCAATCTAAGGAAAGTGACTCATTTAATTAAACGCAATAGCCTTGTTCTGTAACTGCACTACCTCAGATAACTCGTATTTAATTTTTGTGTAAATAATATTTGCTACAATCTACGTGGACTAAATGATAATAATGTTGTTGTTGTTAAAGTAGATTTTATCAATTTTAAGAGTAGTTTTGATCGAATGTTTTTTAACAAAATAGGTTTAGGGGTTTGTGCGTGTAGTATAAGTATAAATATAATGTTCATTTAAAACTTGTTGTAGAAAACGCCACCTTGTACCTCCTAATTTGTATATCATGAGTACCAAAAACTATTCCACGTTTCATTTCATTGGTTGAAAACGAACGGATAATGGAACATTTAAGTTAAGGTTTTCTTATAGCTAGTTATGTCAAGATATTTGTTCAGTTTTATAATATATAGATCGTTTCTTTTGCTTTTGCTAAAAGAAACAGGATCACGTTCGTCTTGGTTTGGACGCATTCTGTCCAGTCACAGCGGAGTTTGGTACCAAAACGTACGGTTTTGAAGTTACTTTAAGCTGAACGAATCTCAGAATTTCGGTTCGAGTCGTTATTCACTGATTATACTCAGAATCAATTGGAAGCGCGGCTTCGAGAGTCAAAGGCACCGCTGTATTTAACCTCGTTTTCCTCATTTCTAAAGAATCTACTACTTGGCCAATCACAACTGGTGGTGTTAGATCTTAAGAATTAAGTGACGGCTTATCTGAGAAAGATGACCAATCTTAACTGTCTCAGGCTAACTAAATCTGTTTTGTTCCCACAGCAAATAGCGTACAAAACCGTACGTGTACCGCAAGTTTGTCCCCCCTACTTACTTGTACATATATTTAATCATTTTACCTCTGCTATATCTACCTGTTTTATGTCACGTTCATCGTTTTCTTCATTTGACGTTTTATTCAAGTTTTTAAAAAAGAAATAAAAATAGATCCTAAATCTATGCATTTTGTCCTTCATATATTATTCTGTTCCTCGTCGTGGGAAGGTGACCTCATTTAAGGAGGGAATAACATGTTGAAACATATTAAATCGATTTCATAGAGTTTTTTGATGTGTTGATAAAATGAGTTAAAAACTTATACATGTGATATAGTGTTCTTTAAAGTTTGTTGTATGGACAAAAAAGCTACCTTGCCACTCTAATTCTTTCACGAACTTAATTAAGTTTTACCAACTTTTCCCACGTTTAATTTTTATAGTGTTAGAAAATATCCTCGTTGGGCACCAATCTAATTACTTCTTCTTAATAAAACACCATTGATACTGACACAGATAGAGTTACGTGTGCTTTGGTGAACTTTTTACAGTGAGGACACTTAAGGGATGCGCACAAAGTAGCGTGCATCTCATATATATAAGCGTTCAGTCTTGGACATATCTGTCATTTGTCGTTAGCATTTTTTGTTAGCCTTTCCGCCGGATTACTTTGATAACTTGAACTTTTTTTCAGCAAGTGTTTTGTCAGTGATGTTAGAATGGCAAGGTCTTGTAATTGTCGAATTGTAGTTGTTTCATTTAAAAGAGACAATTTGTACGATGAGTTAAGTAACTATAGTGTATTTGCTTGTAAAGTAACTCTCAGCCTGAACTTTCTACGTTGGCCGTATACCTGAAAGAACTGGAAAAACTTTGTTTTCCGTTACAAACGGACAATGAAACATTTTAACTAAGGTTAACCAAGTTACGCGAAAATATTTATTCAGCCTTGTAATATAGATTTGTTCCAATTTGTTTCCGCCTAATGAAATAAGGATCGCGTTCGTTTTGACTTAATTTCGACCCATTTTGTCCACCCATATGCAGTGATTGGTACCAAAACGTACAGTTTAAGAAATACTTTTCAATGGCCGAGCCCAGAATTACAGATGGAGTCGTTGTTTTCTTAATTTCTACTTAGAATTCTAAGGAAGACGCCGCTGGTTCTAAACACCTTTGCATATTGCTAAAGAATATGCAAATTGCCAATCACAGCTGCATGGCGTGGACGGATGATGTGGTACGATTGTGCGCATCAGTTTTTGCGTACGACAGTCAGTTAGTTGTGTGAAGTTGGTCGAAAAAGATCTCACAAATAAAGTGAAAGCTGATCCAAGAAAAAAAGACCACTTATTGACTGTCTCAAGTTCCCCCAGCGAAACGCGAACTAAATATGTTTCGTAACATTGTCATTGCTTGTCATTACTGTAAAACAGTCTTTAAGTCCAAAATCAAAGAGCGGCTAAACGATGATGGAATGTTTGAATACCATAAAAATTTGATTTAGCATTCGTTTGGCAGCGCTTTGGCAGATTAAGAGAGAACGCTTATTGCAGAATGTACGCTTATTCAGGATAGGGCGCTTGCTTTATTTTTTTATGTTTTTTTTTTTACCTTAACGGGTCGAAACCGTTTTCATTAGAATAGAGGCGCTTATTGGAATAGGTTCGCTAATTACAAAAGCATCTCCACATGAGGAGCGCTTAATTTAGATGAGTGCGTATTGGAAGGAGGAGGCTAAATCGTTTCATTACGGTACTTAAGTCGATATACAAAATTTTCGTACGGAAACAAAAAAAAAGTGTAATAACGTTTTGCCAGCAACGTATTCCTGTCTAATTGAGTAGCGGGAGTATGCATCCACAAGTCAAACCACGCCCCTGCTTTCAAAATCTTGTGTCGGCCGATTTTTTTCGATCCCCTCTTTCAGATCTGGGACCAGATTCACTAATCTTGTCAGGGTTATAGCGCATGTTAAATATTGTTTCTTAACAATGGGAATTTCTATTCTTGCGATACATCTTAATTTAGGATGGCTTCGTGAAACTGATCTCAGTGCAAATTCCATATCCGCTTGTAACAGTATTTAATTATTATTTGATCAAATCCAATTACATTTTTCTGAGTCACTCTGCTTTCTCTCTCAATCGTACCAGTAACAAATTCTCGTTTTTGATTGATTCCCCGCACACTTATTTGTTACGTTATTGGAGAGCGATCACGTGGGCGTCCAATTACAGGTATCCAATTTGAACAAATACGATTTGGAAACCTGTAATTGGACACCTACGTCATTTACGCGTCAATAACGTGCATATAAAAGGGTTCTTTCTTAGTGTCTCTGTACTGTTCTGTAAAACTGATTGAATAAATTGCTAACATCTTCACTAAAAAAAGTTTCTCTCAGACTTCTTAACCTCGACTTTGTAATCGATGCGATTAACTGGTAATTGGACCTTTTGTCGTACAGTTCAGGGAGAAATCGGGCTTGCTCCGCGCGTTCGGCCGATTTCGAAATTAGTCGCCAGATTATACCTTGAAGTGTATTCCACTTGGTCCAATTGCCATTACAAATAATTCTCGTAATTACGTAAACAAATCGGACTCTTTCTTTGCAATCCATATATGATTTTCTTAATCACTCGTAGAGGGCAAAATTACTGAATTCTAATTGGCTGAGACAGGGCATTTTTACTTAGTTTTAGAAATTGCCCGGGGCAAAATTACTTGATCCTGATTGGATGAGCAGAAAAAATCCTCGTTTCTGATTGGCCGTGCGCGTTGCACTTGCATGGCTTCTTGACAGCGGGATTTAAAGCAGAATTTTCAAACTCAGCGCTCGCTTGCACGTCGCGGTCGCGATCGCTTCGGAACTTGACTTCAGTTTCCAAAGTTATTTGATGAAAAAGGAATGGAAACCAGGTGATAGCTTGAAACGAAATGCAGAGAGCTGAATCTCAGGAAACAGATGATTACTTCCACTGAAAACTAGAAATCTTGCATCAACTTGACGAGTTCGCGAACAAATTCATTCATGGTGGCCAACAACTCACTTCTTCGTTTCACTTCCTGTCAACTGCGGGTTTATAGCATGCATGCAAAATGTAAAATGCGCCAGGGATAGAAAAAATATTTCCAGACGTTTCGGGGTTACTTCCCCTTCCTCAGTGGAAAATGTAAATGTACTGGCATTTACATTTTCCACTGAAGAAGGGGAAGTAATCCCGAAACGTCTGGGAATATTTTTCTATCTCTGGCGCATTTTACATTTTACATTTTAAATTATCGTTTAAATGCACTAATTATATACGCTACACAGTCACACGAAATTTCGTTTTCGAGATTTCAATGTTACCATGTTTATAACATGCAACCCGGCCAGAGAAAAGAGCACAGAGTTAGTCCAGAAAAAAAGGATGGTCATACTAAAACAAGAGAAATTGTTTGCACTCATCGTTAGCTGTTTATCGATGTCCGAGGAAAGACATGTCAACATCTCGCAGCGGAAAGCTTTAAACCTTTCAAACAAGTTAATAATTAAAATTACATTTTACTTGCCTTATTGAGTGTACGCTTGTTTTTCTTTAATTTTCACGACTTACATTAAGAATTAAGCTTACATAAGTTCAACTGTCGACGTTATTTTGTTCTGAGCGAAAGGGTTTGCTTGATCTTGTCATTGTTCTGTGTGATTTTACGAAGGCATCTTTTCCTTTTCAGAAGTTGCAGAAATTGCATGGGTCGCGCGACACCGGGCAATTTCTGCAACTTCTGAAAGCACGAGTGATATTAATTCTTTATTTTTCTCGGCCCCATGCGATAACCTGTACAAATTGGACTCCTTTAAGTCCTATCATAATTATCAACCGCGCGTTACATCGGTCTACAAAGGATGTAAAATACAATAACTTAACTTAAGATTTTTTTCAATCCAAATGAAGGCTGGCCTCGTTCTCGCGGCTTCGTCACTCGTGCGTGTAGTCTCAAGCGTGAGCCAGCTCGCAAGCTAAATAAGGGCTAGTACTTTCCATTCAGAAATGGTTAAGGCGCTGTAAAGAGCAAAAAGCGTTCCAGGTATTCGAAATTATTTATTGCCGGATAGTTTGTAAGTGTAATGTAACCATTTTTTTTTACTAAATTTTACATTGACCGAGTTCACACGACATGGCAACAGTGCAAGATTGCAGGTCATACAACCAAACAATTTATAAAATTGGCTGGAAATAGATTTAAGTTTCTTCCAACGGTGTCACACCTTTCCTAGCTTTGCTTGTGGCCCGGGGTGGGTTCCTACAGCCTTTGTGTTTCAGCCAGTCGTATCCTCTTAGCATGTATCTTATCTAACAAGTTCTGTGTGCAAGTCAATGCGGTGTGACACACCGAACAGAATTGCCTCACTTTCGCATATATATGATGTCAACTGGGAATTGGAATCGTGTGGGCTCAAGCATGATATATAAGGACTTGGCCGCACAGCAACTTTACTTGCCTTTGTCAGAATCCAGTTCTCTACAACTGTATAAAATACAGACAGACGTTTACTAACAATTATGGGAAGCAGTTGGACATGATAGCAATAACAATAAAAGCGTACAAGCAGTAGAGTAAGTAGACTAAACAGTGCAGAAGCGATCCAAAGAAATACTTTTATTATACATGAGGTAAAAGATTGTTTGTAAACAACCTTTTACCAAAGAAGTGTACTTCCCATGCATGGCAAATTTTAGGTTAAAAATATTCTTAGGAATTATTTCTGAAATTTTTAGAAATATAAAATTTCAAAAAATTTTATCTCGTGATTCGTTAATGTTATCAGTCCAAGCTTTAAAAACTCTATGTCGTGCAATGAGCATTTAATTTTACAATGCCGCTCAATCAGTACAAAACACGGAAATCGTGTCATCTCGTGCAATTGTTTCAAAGTGGTTTGTTTTTTCGCAATATAAGCGAATTTCTTGAGAAGAAAAGTCGACAGGATGACGAGAGCACTAGAAAAACACTCGCTTATATGAAAGTTGTGCTAAACTGGACACTGTCATGGGGATTGTAATGCTTTTCGGTAAAAAGTACGAAAAGGTCTTCTCGTACATGAAAAGCATCTAGTACATCAAGATGGAGATATAAAGTAAATTGTCGTTGGAGGAAGAAGGGAGCCATAAAAATTTTAAGGTGTTTTTCCAGTCCACAAGGACAAAACTTGAAAAAATCAGCCTGACTTTTTTAAGTTGATGAGATCTAAAGTTCCTAATGGCATAACAATAATATCACTTGTTTATCGCTTCAGTACACTTGCATCTTTAGGCTCTTGAGGTTTTGAAGTGAAACTGGTAAGTGTTCCTTTTAAGTGGAAGCAAACTAGTTGGCAAACCTCAAGTGTTTCCATAAAAACACCAAATAACGCCTGAAATGCTTGAGTCAAAACAACATCCATTGTCTAAGCATCTTTGTTGACCGATCCCTCCATATCCACAATCCACGCGGTTTTGAGGCGCTACATTGCAAATTTCTGTAATGAAGAAACCACGCGAAAATCAGAACTGAGGCTGGAGCAGCAGAAGAGGATAGAAATAGATATTTTCAGTCCCTGAACGTGACTAGAATAAATAAGACACGTAGAATTTGGTTGCCTTTTAAAGGAGCTCACTACAGTTTTAAGAGGGTAAATGAAATGTTCATTATATATGAATTATATATGTTTTTTTACAGCGAAAAACCACCATATGCGACATTTGAATGATAAATTTAAAAGTGCTAATAAACAATCAATATACAGCCACAATAAACGAACTGGTGCTTAATTGGGGACCGGGCACTAGTAGTTTCAATGGCGTTTTTCTCAAAATCTACACATATTCGCTCTGATTAAACATTCATGCAAAATAAAATCAAATTCTGTAAGACAGATTTTTCGCAAGATTTTTTACTAAAATTCTGTCTTAAAGTTTTTCATTGTAACTTTCTCCGGGCTGAAGAATATCGCGCGTTTATTTATACCAGAGCCTTCGTTGTAAAGGGGTCCATTCAGTATCGGGATTTACTGTACATCTTAACAAATGCGCTTTAGATAGAGTCCCTTTTGCCCTAGATTTGTTCCGCAGTTTATATAAATAAAATGTGCGAGACGACAAACTGTCGTTAAATGTCGGAGTAAACGATTTATACGTACCAGTTTGGCAATGAAGGCCTGTGTATCCAGCCTGGCAGCTACAAATATATCCGTTCACTTGGTCAACACACGCCGCTCCGTTTAAACAGGGATTACTGGAGCATTCGTTGATATCTGCGAAATAACGTTTTACTTGCACTATTTGAAAGATGTTGATTAACAGCACGAATTTGTTTTTGCTAATTAAGATAGAGATCAATAGGTAGATATATTTTCGTTAACAATATTGGTATGGAAAACACCAAATTTACTTCATTTGGGGTGAAGAAAATCGTTCGACCCAAATGACCTAATCATAAATTCTTTTGGTACTAAACCTTTTTCAATTTGCCTTTTGAGTTTAATTTAAAGTTTATAATTTATTGCACTCTTGTCGGTTCGGCAATTTTTCTCAATAGGCTCTTTGCATTACCTACAAGAAATGCTGGCAATCAAAAGAACGTGACGAAATTTGTTAGACTGCTCATTTTAAAATCATGGTTTTTGGTCGTTGGAAAGTGGGGAAAAGTTAAAGGACAAAGTTTGCCATTCAGCAACTCTTTTCCATGCAAATCTTCGTCAATATTTTAAACTTGTAAACAGCCATACAATATTACATTTAGACATCAGTGCCTTTCCACTTTTTGGCATCCATTTCGTTTCACGATTTTTTCTTACGATTGACAAGGACACGTGACTCTCGACTAGACCCTCCCTTGACTCGGCGACATTTTGACGTCATCTGTGTTACTATCCACAACTGAGGAACCTAAAATAAAATTTGTTCTTACTCGTTTGGCAGTTAACTCCCGCATATCCAGCCATACAGCTACAAACATATCCATTGACCTGGTCAGTACATGCCGCTCCGTTTAAACAGGGATTGCTGGAGCATTCGTTGATATCTGTATAACCAAAAATAATACATGTGAACTGACAAACGTATTACAGCGGGCATGTTGTGCTAACTATTCAGTATTTTATGAGCATGAAAAAGAAATGTGTACCTTTATTGATGATGTGCCACCACCAAACATATGACCAATTTTTATTATCTTTTTTGGTAAAAAAGATAAAATCAAAGGCTCATGTGAGCTAGCTCATGGATGAATTAGATTAATCCAGGTTTAATCCAGGCATAACACAGAATGGAGTGAGTGAGTGCTAACAGTGATACGCTTCTGGAACTAACATATGCATGCAGTTCTCTGATTTGTTATGCACCTAAAATTTTTCTGCCCCAACAACGACAAACTTGTTTCCGATGATAGCCTCGCCCACTCTGCTCTGAAAACAACATCGCCTGAAATACCGTTCAAACAAAATATGAAGCCCATGCAGGACACATTATTCAAATATTAAAGGGACACAGTCACGGGGATTTTCCTGCTTTTCAAAAAAAGTACTAAAATTGGCAAAGTACTCTCCCTCGTATACGAAATGCACCTAGAATATCGAAGTGAAGATATAAAGTAAATTGTTTTTTGAAGGAAGAGGGGAGCCTTCATGAGATTAAGCTGTTTTTCCAGGTCACAACTTGAAAAAGTCAGCCTAACTTTTTCAAGTTGAGAACTCAAGTTCCTGGTGGCATCACAATAATATCACGTGTTTTTTGCTTCGGTATACACACTGGTATAGTAATTTTTAACAAAACTGGACCACTTTTTATAGGTTTCCATACGTCTTTAGGCTCTTAATTTTTTTAAGTGAAAATCGTGACAGTGTTCCTTTAATTTGCCGCATTGTTAACTTCACAGTACCTGTTTCACAGTGAGCTCCTGTGTATCCAGCCGGACAATTACAAACATATCCATTAACCTGGTCGGTACATGTCCCTCCATTAAAACATGGACTGCTGTAGCATTCGTTGATATCTGTGTGAAAATTAATTCGCGTGCATTCTTTGTAAGATGTCAGTTTTTAAAGCTGTTTCCTTACACGGCCCAATGGTCGAGCATTATGAAGCAAACGGACAAGTTCGGAGGAAATGTGGAAATGCCGTATACATATGTAGCTTCCATTTATTTATTTATAATGTATTTGTTTACACCTTTATGGGTTCTTTTGATTTGAAAATGTTCGAATACTGATAAAATTGTGAAGTAAAAATAAAAGTATAAATTAACAAAATGGTAATGGAACCGAAAACCGGCTAAACATATAAAATGTCCTCGATCCCGAGGTTTGGTTTTAATTACATCTACTGCAGAGTGGTTGGGAATTATGTAATGAGTTATTGTTATAATTATTTTTAAAAATTTGAGTGATAGTTGGTTCTACGATACTCTCGATTTTGCTTTTTTAATAGTTTGTTTTATTTTGTTTTTAATTTGATTTTGTTTTTTTTGAAAATGTGTCTTTTTTGGCCTAGAGTCGATAAGGGAAATAACCGACCTTTATAGTTGGATTCGTATATTTTCGGGTTATTCTTTCTTGTCACAACACTCAGATTGTGAATTATGTAACAAAACAAAACTGAACTGACCCACTCCACAGTACTTTCCGGTAAAACCTGGTTTACAAACACACTCGTATTCATCTCTGTTGTAAATTGGTCGACAGAATGCAGCTCCATGTTGACAAGGGTTGATCATGCAAGGTGTCTGTACGAGAGAGAGAAATATTGAAACTTTTAGAGAACTGTTTTCAAATCTATCTAGTTACTTAATAAGGATTTAAGCAATAGTGGCCAAACCTCGTGAATTAAACAATCATTTGTGTCACTTGTTTGGTCCCGTGATCCGACGTTTCTACAACAACCATGTTTTCAAAAGCTGTTTATTATAGGACTATAACTTTCTGTTTTTGAAGAATTTGAAGTGTTTTACAGCTTCTGCATTCTTCGTGGTTTCTTCGATTATTTCAAACGAGCTTTTAAGGCAATTCTTTTAAATTGAAATCTTAGATTGCAGACTTCTTTAGGTATATGACGTCATTCTCGTGTTATATAACATCATAAGTGGCATGTGTTTGCCATGAAAAAAAGGTTTTTTTAGATGCTTTGATTACTATAAATCCCAAAGACAGATGTTCAGACAAATGGTCAGACAAATGTTCTAGAATGTTCTATACATTCTCACGGAACTTATTGGTGCGTAACTTTCCTAACCAGACTTTATATACATTAAATTTTTGCAAGGCAGAACGAATCATAAAATAAACCAAAACAAGACAGCCCAATGGTCTGTTATTGCAGGAATGAATTAGCTTAACACTTACCTTAATGTTATAATGGTTATAACTTTGGTGTGGAACTAAATCACCCGAGTTGTGAAACTTGTCCGTGTTCAACAGCTCACACGAATGCCCTCCGTACGTGAAGTTGTAGCGAAATTAACTGAGTAACAGTCTTGATTGTTAATGCATTGGTAAGTGCATTCTACAGGCCTGTTGACCACTAAACTAACCAGAACAGCGGCATTTAGCCGGTGCGAGGGATTCTTCACAAAATGGGCGTAATTTACTCCTTGTTGTGCGCCATCTCGTCTGAAGTTTTGAGCGTCAGTTGAGGTGTAAATACATGTTGCCAATATTAACAGAATCACTAAGGACGGAGAGAATTTGTCGTTTTCCATCTGCAAAAGAGAAAGCATCGTGTCAAAGACATGACAAAATCCTATCTTATAGATGACGTAATTTGGCGTATTTGTGACAGCTAGTAAGACTTATTTCACTTACAACATGAAAGTAAATGAAATTCTGAAAATACTGTCCGTTATAAAGTAAGACAAGAACTGAAAACGGCAGTTTCAATCGGCGAGAATTTATGAAATCATTACGCTGTTCTTACTTTTTCAAACGGTTCAAACCGGCACAAGCGACCAAATTAAAGATTATTTCAAAAAAAGAGATTTTCACAGCTCAAAGCTACATCTCTGATACATATCATTCTCTCACTTTACATGAATCCAGATGACAGATTTTTTATTCGCCTGCTGACATCCCGTACGCTTTTCATACATGTCCATAAGGTTGTTTTGGCAGCTAACATAATGGACGGATCGTGCAACAAAATATGTATTCTTCTCATGAGAAACGTTAATTAGACACCTCTGCAGGTGATTTCTAAAAAGCTACTGTTATTTCCAGGGGTTTGTTTTTCACAAATACGAAACACTCCTGATTGTCAATAATGTTTTTGCAGTGCTTACATCCTTAGTTTGCCTTCTTGGCCGCGGGGCACGTATTCTCATAAAGTTGTTTTTGCTTCTTACAAAAGAGACAGATCAATCACTAAATAAAATGCCACAATTTATTTTGATGGCTACTGCATAGTGAAGCATGTGGGTAAATCTTTAGTACAAAAATAAGCGAGGTTAAAAAACAACAATTTACTTGATAATGACATCGTGAACGATGTCGAAACATTGTTTTTTTAATCTCGCTTAGTGTTGTACTAAAGATTTACTGCATAGTGCTAGCTTTTTTCTTTTGCCCGTTGAAAATTTTGAACGGATATTTATTGTGATTCTATTTCAATCGTTTCTCATTTCAAAGAACAG
>NC_135760.1:26337995-26382995 GCF_052425735.1 Oculina patagonica | reverse complement strand
TCACGCAATGAAGGTAATTTCTAGCTTGACTCGGACATCAAAGAGGCCAACGATGCCAACATGGTTGACGCCGATGATCAAACATCGATATTGAACTATGAACGACATCTCTAGGTTTTGCATAAGCGCAGATTAGATCAGTCTCCCACACACAAACTCTGTTTTGTACCTTTCTCCGCTAGCAAACGACGTATCCTATTTGTTTTGTTGACGCTGTTACAGTTAAAGTGAATAAACGGTTAACGCCTCTTTCTAATAAACCCCTCATATCTATTTAACGCCTCCCCTAGGACCCCTAAAATTTAATAGACGCCCCGGGCGTTTATTAGATCATTTACGGCATACACCATTTATGGCACCATTTTTATTGGACAGAGTGAATTAATATTCAAGTATAAATGAAGCATAGCTCACCACAGTTAGCCCATCGTCCAACGTACACAGCATCAAACGAACACCACAGTTGATTATGAAGGACAGTGGTGCAGGAATCGTAAGTCACCCCTCCATACACAAAAGGAAAAACACAACAGCGGCCTTGAGGATCATCTGTTCTTTTTCCAAGGGGACATAGAACTCCTATCCAACAAACACATCACCTAAGTATTGCAACTGTACTTTTGACACCGTTTTAGGAGGCAGAGTGACCAAGTGGTTAGGTCCCGGATTCAAACCTCTTCCCTGCCACTAGATGGGTTTGTGTTTAGTGGTCCCAAATTCATCTCCTCCACGCTTTGTAAAAAGCCAACTGGTTAGCCTCCTGTCGGTTGGGATTTGGAGGACAAATCGAAGCTTCGAGGAGCTGTTCCATAGAAAAGCTGTTCGTCATGCCCTTCCCAGCTGGCTGAGAAAACGCCGCATGATTTCTAACGAACCAGTCATTAGATTTTTATGAAATTTTACAATCGATTACAAGGTTACGTGTATGAAGTGCGGTAATTGTATGAAGAACAGCTTTTTATGGAACAGCTCCTTGTTTGATTTATGTCAGTATATATATACAGTAGAACCCCGGTAACTCGAACACTGAAGGGAAACGAAAAACAGTTTGAGTTAGCGGGGTTTTCAGTTATCGGGGTCGATTGAATATTTAATTTGGCAAGTTATAAATTGATAGGTGACTGATTTTTCAGCACTTAAGTATACAGAAAAGTGCAAATTCTTAAACTTATCTCGTCAGAAACTCTAACACGATCATACATTCTTTATGAAAAGAGTGGCAAATGAATGTCGAATACGTGATCTGTTCGTTGTTCTAATCACTGGGCAACCGTGGCGAGTTGCAAAAACCGGAATTCGAGTGATCGGGAAAATTTGACCCAAATTTTTTGATTAAGGAAAACGAAATAAAGTTTGAGTTAGCGGGGTAATTAATTTGAGTTATCCGAGTTCGAGTTAACCGAGTAAAAATGACTGAAAAGTGGGTAAATGGAAAGGAAATGGAAGTTTGTTCGAGTTAAAAAGGTGTTCGAGTTATCCAACCTCGAGTTACCGTGGTTCTACTGTAAATATTTTGTTTCCTGTTAACAACAGTGTCCTCAATTAGCACAGTTGTGCTAAATAGTGACACTTAAATAAAGTGATTTATTTTTTTAATTCAATACCGAATATTGCCAAGTGGATGCGTCTTGCTATACATCTATCGTCTCATCGAACATGCGCTTGGAGAATTATTATCGTTAAACAGTGTTCATAAACTAATTTTAGGGTTATTATTCAAAACAATTGAACCATTGTCACTTTGTAGGCCTACGATACACTCGACTTTGGTAGACTTTTAATTGTTTTTTGCCTAGAGTCAATTAGAGAAATAGACTGAAGTGTTTTATTTGATGTAACAAATACACGAAAGGAAAAACACAACAGCGGCCTTGAGGATCATCTGTCCTTTTTCCAATTAACAATTAGACTACGAGCCCAAGTTTTCTATGAGCAAATAGTCAACGAGGCGCAGCCGAGTTGACTATCGCTCATAGAAAACGAGGGCGAGTAGTCAAATTGTTTTAGTAGAAACTCTAAAGGATTGCAGTCCAAAACCTACAATATTGTGCACTTTGAAGACAAAAATCAAGAAAATTTACCGCTTAAAGAGCTACGCGAGCGCGCGACTGTTTTCTATCGGCGAATAGAAATCAGTGGGAGAACCAATCAGATTCGCGGATTTCCAATAGAACACAACTGAGTTTCTACTAAGTGAACATAGAATCCTTGTCCAACAAACACATCTTCTTAGTGAACTGCACCTTTTACACATTAATACAGGGGCATGCAACCACTCTGTCACTTGTAAAGATATCTTACTTGACTCGCAGGTTTCTCCTTCAAACTCCTCAGTACAGTTGCACGAGAATGAATCCTCACCAGTCACAGTACAGTTTGCACCATTCTTACATGGACTTGACTTACAGGGACTCACTGAAAAACAAAGACAGACTGTAACAAACTACTGATTTAGTTCTGATTACTATGCAAAGATAAATGACGTTAACTTACGAGAAGATTTAGGGTGTGTTCCTTTGGTATGATCCAGATCGGGATCAATGATCCAAGATCACTCGGATCATTTATTTATTTTTTATATTTTTTGTTTATTTATTTATATTTATTTGTTTATTTAAATTTATTTATTTATTTATTTAGACACGGATAAAAACATCACTAAGAAACCGATGAATCCACTCTGGGCAAGGATTCTCCGGTTGTCCCTTTATTTCTTTTTTTGCCTAGAGTCTATTCGGGAAATGAGCCAAAGTTCTTTTTATCTCCTTTTTTTATATCGATTGATAAAATACTCAGAATGTGAATTGTGTATGCAAAAGAAAATAATGATAATTATAATAATAATGATGATGATGATGATAATAATAATAATAATAATAATAATAATAATAATAATAATAATAATAGACAATGACAACAATAACTAAAATATAATATACTGACCCACTCCACAGTGCTTTCCGGTAAAACCTGCTTTACAAACACACTCGTATTCATCTCTGTTGTAAATTGGTCGACAGAGTGCAGCTCCGTATTGACAAGGGTTGTTTATGCAAGGTGTCTGTGAAGGAAATTGAATCGCAAAAATTCTGGTCAATCCTTGTCATTGTTCGTTTAGAATCCAAGATATGGTAAATGGCGACATTTTTGTGTAATATGACGTCATCTTTTCCATGTTATTTTTGTTTTTTTATTTAAACGTCTAAAACAAGCAACCAAATAGTCAAAAATATAATTATCTAACCTTGACATGCCAACCACACTAGTTACTTGCTGGTAGGGTGAAATCGATAAGAATATCTGTGATGATTAGCTTTAGTAATTTAGTAATGCAAGCTTTCTCAGGGTTAGTACGCGCCATATACCTTTAATGTAGCGTGAATACGTTATAATTGGAGAACAAAGGGAAGCCCTAAGTGCGAGACATCTTACTTTATCAATATTTTCTAGTAACTTATCGGCGTTTGACTTTCATATATAAACTTTTACATTAAGTTTGTGCAAGCAGAAAGAATAACTCGGGACTTACAATTACTCAAAGCAAAACAGCCCGATGGTCTTTTGAAGGAATAAAATAGCCGTTGCAACTCACCTTGATGTTATAATGGTCATACCCTCCATGGAATACTAATTCACTCGAGTTGTGAAACTTGTCCGTGCTCAACAGCTCACAAGAATGCCTTCCGTCAAATGAAGTTGTAGCGAAATTAACTGAATAACAGTCTTGATTGTTAATGCATTGATAAGTACATTCAACAGGCCTGTTTACCATTACACTAACCAGAACAGTTGCATTTAGCCGGTGCGAGGGATTCTTCACAAAATGGGCGTAATTTACTCCTTTTTGCGCGCCATCTCGTCTGTAGTTTTGAGCGTCAGTTAAGGTGTAAATACATGTTGCCAATATTGAAGGAATCATTAAGTACAGGGGGAATTTACTGCTTTCCATCGACATCTACCACAGAAATATTTGCTAGTCGTGAAATTACCGGTCTGTAAAAGGTGTTTGCTACAGCTGGTCAGAATAATTTCGCCTCATTAAAACTGGATCTAATTCTGTAAAAGAAAAGAGAAATTAAAGAAACACTAAATTTCAAAGAATTTTAGTAATGCTAACACGATCCCCATTTTTTTACGGTTGAAATACAGGCGACAAAATGTATCAAATAAAGGACGTTTACAGCACAAGGGCTACACGTATGCAACATATCTTCACAACGTATCGAGAAATGGTCTATTGTTCCGGATCAACTTTTCGCATTAAGGTTGCACAGCACCTTCAAAATTATTTTGTATGTATTTATTTGAAGAGTATGCACGAACTGGGACGAATCCGAAAATAAACGAAACACAGTGGAACCTCGATATAACGAAGGACCAAGGGTCGACTGGCAAAATTTGTTCACTATAACGAGGTTTCGTTATATCGAGGTACTTAACTGGGGCGAAGAATATCGTTCGTTATATCGAAGACTTCGCTATAAAGAGGTTCGTTAAATCGAAGTTTCACTGTATTCATGAAAATATAGTTCATTGATAAGTGATTGCACCTCATTGTTCTGAGCCTTGTTTCCCGTGCGCTGGAACATAGTATTATAGAAAAATAACGATGCATGTTAATTAAGACGAATTTCAAAAATTCGCGTTAATTTTATGCACCTTAATTTACGTCATTGTTAATTTAACTCACGCTTTTTCATTTCATCATCGTTTGGTTTTTTTTAAGACACCTTTACTCCAGCAAAGAAATGCGCCCTCTCCGTAAGAATGTTAAAGAACGAAAATTGTAATTTTGATGGTATCGTTGCGAAAACGTGATCAACAAATATTATATGTAAATTCGGTTTTGAAAAATAATATTGTAACTTTGTCGGTGTCTTTTGAGTTTTCCTTTAATTTTAATTGACCAATTATATTCTCTCCTTAACTTAAGGATGACACGTCAGTTGTTTTGTGCGGACTGTGTATTCAATACAATGATTTTTAGTATTACATTTAAAGGTTTTTCTAAAGTATTTCGACTGATAAAACTGTTCTCTTATTTTAAAATATGCAAAGCCATAACGGAGTACATAAGGTATCTTTTAATTTTTCCTTTGATTTCAGAAGAGTGTGAATTGACATTTGCAAGTGACTATTCTTTTATCTCACTTAAAAATTGGTTCATGCTTTTAGCTGTGCAATATCGAGTTATGGAGCACGCGGGAAGTTCGGAGAGCACGAAAGAAGCGTAAGAGTTGCCCGAGGCAATAGCCAAGGGCAACTCTAGCTTCTTGAGTGCTCTCCAAACTTCCCGCGTGCTCCATAACTCCATAGTGCACAGCTAAAAGCATAAACCAATTGTTTTATAACTTTGCCGGTTGAATAGTGCATCAAAACCGACGCGAAAAAAAAAACTAACTGGGTTCATGACCGTGTGAGAAAAACAAACATAGCAAGCAAAACATGCAGAGAGCAGAGTCGTTTAGGGTTAAAAGGGTCAAAAAGCTCGGTTTCATGCTTAGTTTTTAATATTTTCTGGACCGTTTTCATTCGTGGTTGCCTTGTAGAAGGGCCGTAATGAAAATAAATGTTTTTCTTTTTAAAACGGTCGTTGGATGTCTTTCGCGGAATTATATTTTCCCCGAGCGGTCGAAATCACAACAGAGCCGTTGACGCTTTGATGTACGGCTTAAAACGCGAAAACTTTCGTTTGTTTGCTAGTTTTAATTCCATCGAACTGTTGTAATTCATGGTTGGCCGATTCTTCCACGTTAAGGCCGTGAAAAATGTTTTTCGTCCTTCGAGACTCGCGCGTATTTTAAGTTTTTGTTGTTTGTCAGTTTGAATAAAGAAAAGCACACACACAACTCACAAGATTGAAGCTCGTATCCTTGAAAAAAATATTGAAAAGATTCGCTTTTCATAAACCAAAGATAACATTTCATCACTTTCGTTTTCGCCGCTTAAAAGGTTCAAAAGTTCACGCTCCTTTTATAAAACAGCGGAGGCGTAAAACAATCCTTAAAAACGAATCTTTGCACAAATAACGACAAGACTTGAAACAGCGACAGCGAAAGATAGAAATGATCCAGCCGAGCAAGATGAAAACCCAGCATTGAAAGAATCGTCGATGAATGCTTGATAGCGGGCAGCAGTTCAAAAATAATGGTCCGTCGAGGTCGAGAAATCGGTGGAAAATACTTTTAACGATCAAAAGTTTTTGACCAGCTGAACTAAATTTGTTGTAGAGAAATTTTCATCAGTTTTAACTTCCGTTATGAAAAGCTCGTAAAATTCCTGTTCTTGTTGTTCTAAAGTGTAGCCCTTTTTTAAATCTGTTGAAAAGCCTGAATAATGGTCGGTCGAGGTCGAGAATTAGGTGAAAAATACTTTAAACGATCAAGAATTTTTGACCAGCTGAACTAATTTTGGCAGTCGAGAAATTTTCATCGGTCAAAAATAAAAACCGTTTTAACTTCCTTTATGAAAAGCCCGAGAAATTCCTGTTTTTGTGTACTAAAATTAGTTATGTCGTTTTTCAATCTGTTGAAAAGTTAAATTAATTTTAACGGCTCTTTCAAAATGCACAAGAACCTCCAACCTGCTCCTTGTTCTAAGTACCCACCTTGGATGTTGGCTGAATACAGACTGAGATGATTCTCGTATGAAAGCACTCGAGAAGTGTTTGCTTTGAAATTGTTACTTCTAAATGAATATTTATTAATCGCTAAACTGTCACTCGTAAGTGCTAATTTATCATTTTGTGATCTCGATTAATTATTATTCGCAACTCGCCACTCAGGCTTTAAACATGAAACCTTGCATTTGCTCACCTTGTTATTCATACACTGGAACCCCGCTCTACGGACACCCGCTTAATACGGACACCCCGATATCACGGACAGTTTCGATTGTCCCGACGAAAAGCTCATATATTTTCTCTAAAATTAACCCGCTTTTCACGGACACCCGTTAATACGGACAACGGACACTTTTCTGTGTGTCCCGAGTGACAAACTTTTATACAGCGTTAACCCCGCTTTACGGACACTTTTTATCTGTGCACGTTGTCAAGTTTCAAGAACGGTAAAGTAATTTTAGCCCGAGAATATAAGTGAACTCTTTTGAACGTAAGGTTTCCCTAGTTTTAACTTGTCAGAGTTGTCAGAGTAACAGTTATAGAAGAAATTAGACAACGTTTTGTTGCTGATAAAAGGTTAGCTTTATTCCTTGTATAAAGAAAAGTGACGGACTTTGTCAACTGATTTAAATTAGTTTTATTCAGAGAGTATGACAAATGACCATACGATTTCCATAATTTAAACCTGACTCGTCCCCAGTCGTCTCTTATGCGAAAATTGCAAGACGCTAAGGATTCCTTCCGTGTTCAGCAGTCGACTCAAGACGGACTCAAAGACGACTGGGGACGAGTCAGAGTTTTAACTATTATAGTTACAGTGAACAACGTTTGTTGTCGTAAAAATGTCTGCCTCAGTTGTCTGTGTGTCGATAAAACATGTGTCCGTGACTTTTTGTCTGAGAGCCCGCTTAATACGGATGTTGTGGAGCTTAATAGTTGTTTTTAGAATTTAGTTGTTTTAGTTCTCTGTCGGTTATTTGTCATTCTGTTGCTTCCGTTCAAGTCTTTTGTTGTAAGGGCCTGTTTGCCCACACCAACGTTTTACGTTGTTATCATAGCTTATTAAGGGCCCTTATCGCTAAGCTGTAGTCTTTCCCAGTAGTCATGTTTGGGTTAGTGCCTCGAAGCTTTGGTTATTTTGTAATTCAAGTTTAAAGCCCAAGGTTGTTCAAGGTCTACCTCACACTAAGAGTTTCTAACTTTAGGTTGTGTTGGTTATCTTGTCAAGTGTTTGTATTTGAAGGTTCCGTTCCCACGGTAGAAGAACTTGAAATCATCTACTGATCTTGATTTGGGACCTCCGTAAAGGTTCCTGTTTTGGTCTGGTTTTTGAGCATCTTGATTTATCATTGGCGTTTACTCTTTATTTTGGTTTTTCATGTAGGTTTGTTTGTATTTGTTTTCTTAAGTCGGTCCTGGGGATGTCTCAAGTTTTCCAAGGTCAGAGAGTTTTGGAACCCAAACATGTCTACATTTTACCTATATTAGAACGGCTAGTTTTTCGCTTAAGTTAGTTGTGCATAGCTGTACTGTAGAAGCAGACGTAAATAAAAGTCCTGAAGACGGATAGAGTCTTGGTACCTCCTACAGCCGGCCCGAGTTATTTCCCCATAGAGCAGTCCCACACGGACACCCCGATAATACAGACAGTTTGGCATGTGCCCTTGGTGTCCGTATTAACGGGGTTCCACTGTATATGACTTCATCGTAGTAATATTCCTCTTCCGTGCTGCAGGACATGATTGACAGTTATTGCCATCCTCAGTCGCCGTACAACTTGCTCCCATCTTACACGGAGATGAATTGCACTCATCCGACTAAAAGAAAAAACCCTCAATGTTTAACAACTGCAAATTATATGCAACGTGTTCATCGTGCATGGTGTTATTATTTGTCATTTTTTTCAAAATTACATTTAATTTATTATCTTCAGTAGTTGCTTTGCTAAAGAAAAAAAAGGACAAAAGGTTCTTCTTTGTCAATGCATCAAGAAAACAAGTTTCAACGTTCTCACAGTAGGAATCACAAAACCACTCACCCATCTCAGAAAAAAGTTACATTAACATATAAATGGAGCATAGCTCATACATCGCGGTTAGCCTACTTTTCAACATAGACAGTATTAAACGAATACCATAATCTATTGTCCTTGGTAATAAACATCGTAAATCTCCCCCCCCCCCCCCCCCAATTAACTTTAACCTTCAAAATTGAAAGAGAGAAAAAAAAGTTTGAAAATATGAGAGTACACAATCATTTCCGACCAACTGCTCCAGATCGATAATCCTATTAAAAGTATACAGTCAACTCCCGCCTTGCGGACACCCCGTTATAACGGACATCCCGCTATTACGGACTTTTCTCTATTACGGACACCAAGTTGTCGTCCCGATTAGGTGTCCGTTATAGTGAGTGTTAACTGTACTTATGGCAACATAGGGCAGAGTGCATTTATATTTAAGTATAAATGGAACACAGCTCACCGCAGTTAGCCCATCGTCCAGCATAGACAGCATCGAACGAACACCACAACTTATTATGATTTTTACTGGTGCAGGAATCGTAAGACACCCCTCCATACACGAAAGGAAAAACACAACAGCGGCCTTGAGGATCATCTGTTCTTTTTCCAAGTGGACATGGAATCCCTGTCCAACAAACACATCACCTTAGTATTAGAACTGCACCTTAAACACCTTAATACAGGGACATACAACCGTTGTGTTACTTGTAAAGATAACTAACTTGACTCGCAGGTTTCTCCTTCAAACTCCTCAGTACAGTTGCATAAGTATGAATCCTCACCAGTCACAGTACAGCTTGCACCATTCTTACATGGACTTGAGTTACAAGGGCTCACTGAAAAACAAAATCAAGTCTGAAACAAACTGAACTGATTAAGCAATTGCTACACAAAGTTTTAATGGAGGCGCGGTGGCCTTATGGTTCGTTCGCTGGACTCCGGATCGAGCGGTACAGGTTGCAGCCCTGGCCGGGGTCACTGTGTTGTGTTCTTGGGCATGACTCTTTACTTTCACAGTGCCTCTCTCCACCCAGGTGTATAAATGGGTACTGGTGAATTTAATGCCGGGGGGGGGGGGGGGGGGTAACCATCATAATAGAAACAAAACAAAGCAATACAAAGAATTGTTAACTTGGTATCAATGGACAGCGGTTTTAAAAAAAAATAAAAGAGAGATAATCCTCTTGAAAGCTTCTTGTGCCAGTTAATTACGTTAAATGTACTGAGTTAACGGTACATTTAACTAAGCGGCTGTTTGTGTTTGGGCCTGATCTTGTTGTAGATAGTTTCTGATAGATGTCCACTTCCTTTTAAGCTAAGAAGTGGACATCTATCTTCTTCGAAGTGGACATCTATCAGAAACTATCTACAACAAGATCAGGCCCAAACACAAACAGCCGCCTAGGATCTACGGTCAGCCTAAGATACACAAATCAAATATACCATTGAGACCTATTGTATCGTGTATAAACACCTTTGCTTATGACTTGTCGGCTCATTTAGCTGACATCCTGTCCCCACTGACAGGCAAATCAGAGTATGCAGTTACCAACTCTACTCATTTCGTGAATACCATCAACCATGAAAGAATACAAGAAATGGAAATCATGGTATCATTTGACGTAGAATCTTTATTTACGAACGTGCCAATCGAAGACGCCGTAAAGGTCGCACTTCGCAAACTAGAAAACGATCCCGGTCTTGCTGACCGCACAAACCTAACACCTACACAAATTGCCGACCTTTTAAACTTTGTTTTACGATCCACGTATTTCCAATACAATGGATCAATTTACGAACAAAAGGACGGAGCCGCTATGGGGAGCCCTGTCTCCGAGGTTATAGCCAACATCTTCATGGAAGATTTTGAGGAGCGTGCGATAGCAAGTGCGATCTACAAACCTAAAATCTGGAAGCGATATGTAGACGACACTTTTACTATATTAGATCAAGACCAAGTCGACGGCTTTTTACAACATCTTAATAGCCAACAGCCCACTATTCGTTTTACCATGGAAACCGAGAAAGATAACAGCATTCCCTTTCTCGACACGTCAGTTATAAGGGACTCAAACGGCCTTCTTACTACCAGTGTATATAGAAAATCCACACACACTGATCAGTACTTAGCCTATGACTCACACCATCCTCAGTCAGTGAAGCGTGGTATTGTTAAGTGTCTATATGACCGAGCCAAACACCTCATAACAAAACCATCAGTTATCTCTCAAGAAAAGAAACATTTATCGTCGATACTTGTTTCTAACGGTTATCCGTCTGCGTTCATACGAAAACTTACTAAGACCACAAGACCAACAACCAACAACGAACCCACGCAGGAATTTTAAATCTACTGCAGTTTTACCCTATATTAAAGGTGTATCAGAGGTTCTTCGCCGCTGCCTACAAGAACAAGGCGTTCGCACCGTCTTTAAATATAACACAACTCTTCGGTCTTACTTAGTACGACCGAAAGACGCCCTAGAACCAGGCAAACAAGAAGGTGTTGTATACAAAATTCCATGTGAATGCGGCAAAGTATATATAGGGGAAACAGGGAGAGCGATGCAAGACAGGATAAAAGAACACGACAGAGACATAAGGCTTGCTCATACACAAACCTCCGCAGTTTCGGAGCACGCAAACGAAACGGGGCATATTCCTTTATGGAATCAAGTCAAGTTTATCGATCGTGACCCTCACCGATACACACGCAGGGTCAAAGAGGCTATCCAAATAAGACTTCATTCTAATAACATCAATAGAGATAGCGGAATTGAAATTCCTGAAGCATGGATACCTACGATCAGAAAGCATAACAGCCGTTCAACTACAAAGCGGACCTATGAGGGAACACTATCTGTTAGTCGGAATAATAATGAGGATCGAAATGCACCAATCACAGCGAACCAACGTGCATAAATAGCGACGCGTAAACAATCGACCTCATCGCCTGATGAAGACTAGCAGTATTGCAGTCGAAACGTCGCGATCAACATCTCATAGCGATTCTATCGTGAGACAAACGAATAAACGTTCAATACCTATCTTACACCACGATGAACAATATTCACATCTTTAATGACAACAACTTTATTACTAGAAAAAGTACCCAGATACATTGCTTTGAAGAAGAAAAAAGAAAAAATATATATATATATAATTAAAACAGAGTATGGTAATAACACTCAGAAAAACTAAAAAGCTTATCGAGCTGAGTGAAGTTAGAAGTTAAATTACATTAATACTAAGGAAGTGGTTGGCAATAAAGCAAAGGAAAAAAAAAGCGATTAATGAAAAACGTTAAAGCTAACACAAACATTCTATAGCAAAAATATATATATATGTATAAAAGCTAAATAAGGAAGATAAGTATTAAATATTAAGTAACTACTAGGTGCCAGATGAACACTCATTAATGTTGGCAGTATTTCTGTAAGATGATAAGTTTAACTTCATTTTTGAACTTTTTGAGGAGGAGGTATTTGATGTTTTCATCCAAATCATTCCAAACTTTTACAGCTGCAAAGCGAATGTTGAATTTACCATAGTTTGTTTTGACAGAGTTAATATAATAAGTTGATCTGGAAACAAGCCTGGTTTTGTACTGGTGAACTGATGAAACAGATTGGAAAAAATTATCAAAGGAAGATGGAAGAAGGTTCTTATGATACTGATACAAAAAAAGTGCATTATGCAGGCTAACAAGGTCACCTATAATAAGAAAATTCACAAAGTTTACCAGGCTAACAAGGTTAGGCTAACAAGGCTAACAAAATCATCTTTGCATAGTTGTAACTACTTACAAGAAGATTTAGGGTCGATTCGGGAAATGAGCCGAAGTTTTTAAACTTCCATTACCCACTGAGATTTTTTAGAGGTAGAGGATAAATGTGATACTTGTGCATGTTTGTCACATTAGTCTGAAGATTATATAGAATCATGTCGAAATATTACAAGTACACCAACGATTCCTTGCATTTGTTGCCTGTATTACAGACACAATGCATTTACTCGGTGTCACGTTTATCCTCTATCTTTTTAAACTATTTTATCTACCTAATTCTTTCTTGATATCGATTGATACAACTCTCAGAAAGTGAATTAAAAAATATAATATAGTATACTGACCCACACCACAGTGCTTTCCGGTAAAACCTGTTTTACAAACACACTCGTAATCATCTCGGTCGTAAATTGGTCGACAAAATGCAGCTCCTTGTTGACAAGGGTTGTTCATGCAAGGTGTCTGTACGAGAAATAAATTAAAACGTTCACGGAATTGATTTCAAACGTATCTTACTTAAAAAAGGAACCAAGTAATAATGGAAAACTTTGTAAATTTTTTTAAATGTTATGAAAAACACTTGGTGTGTCATGATCACTTGTTTGGTTACGTGATATGACGGAAGCAACCATGTTTTTAAAAGCTGTTTTACCAAAATTTGTTTTTACAGCTATAAACTTATGAGATCGCGATTTATTAATTAGTCGACGGTTTTTTCAGTGTTTGCATTAATTGTTATATTTTTTATATATCAACTGACAGTCTTCTATGTTTTAGGGACATCAAATTTAACTCGTTCAAACGAGTTTAATTTCATATGACTGTGTCTTCAGTCCTTAAGATAAATTTTGTTGCTCATCTCTTTACTCTTTCGAGTGTCTCTTTTGTCTCTTTTCTGTTTTATGCTCATTCATGCAGCGTGCCGCGGCGCGCGATGAATGAGGTAGTAGAGTGATACAGATGTTGACGGAAGTTGTGCGTGTACAAATCAAAGATCTCTTCGAGATATCGACTTTTTTTGCATGAAGTTAGTATGAGTAGAAGGTTTATCCTGGCCATTGTTGTTCGAACATGTCATGGAAGAATTCAAACGTCTTTCAGTTCAAGCATTTTTTTATTTTCGCGGTGTAAATGCTGTATTTGTCAGTCGCGACGGCTGGGTGCTTTGCGACTCATATACTTTGGCTTGGTTAAAAAAGGTAAACTTTGACGTTTGCCTTTAACATGTTTAATCGAAATAGTTGTTTCCTTTCGAGTTAGAAAGATTTCTACTCGGCTTAATGCAGAAAAATAACGCCTGATCGCAGGTAAGGTTACGCACGACAGAGTTACCTTTTGTCTCGTCACGCAATCTTAACCCCACATTGAGAAGTAAATTTTCGTTTGGATATTACCAAAAGCCGCTTCTCCTCGCGTTATTCTTTACCTAACGGCTACACATGCCATTTCTAACGACTACATTTCCAGCAAAACAGTTGCTGTTTATTTTTCTAATGGCGATGCATTATATTAACTTCTGAACAGAAGAAACGTTTAACGTTTACTTTTTCCACCAGGAGTAATTTCACAACAGGCTACAAAAACACTTATAAATATCACTTAACACATTTAATGATGTTGCAATTAGCGAAGCGCACTAATCACGTCACAGAATTTGACCCCCGATGTGAGTCAAAATTCGGACAAACAAACCGCTCACTGTAAGAGCAATGTATGGCTGGACTGGTTGGAGGGCACTTTGGAGGCATATTTAGCGATTGTTTCACAAAACCATGGCCAGATTGGCTCGGAATTCGGAAAGCCTTACCTGTGCAACGTAGAAAGCTCAAACCGTGGTTTTAAACAAAAGGTTTGTCAAACAGAGCGATTATTCAATAGATGTGTAAAAATGTTTTACTCTCAGGTATTGAATGGATTATAAAGGCCCGATTTGCTGCCGGGATTTGCTGAAAGAAGACATTTATTTTTATGAGAAATGCAAAACGTTTACACTGTTCTTAGTGGCACATTTTGTAACACAACAGAGCTAACCTCAGATTTATATGCCACCACAAAATTACACAAAGAAACGCTCGTCCAATCGGTCCCCTTGCCTGATCCGAATATTTAAAGAGGTCAATTTCGTTACACAATTGTCGCGGCAAATACTATTTAATATACACTGATCGAGCTCGGCAGCTGTAGCTGCAGTCTGTAATAGTAATGGGGATAAATAACAGCTTTATTAAAATCAAACCCGCCGTCAATTCCATTAGAAAGGCGTTTGAATTGCATAATATTTTCGCCCTCTATCTATCATGTGTCGAAACAGATCGGATATAAAGCCTTTGCCCAAACTAAAATTGTTGTCCCACTCACGCGGGGGGGGGGGGGGGGGGGGTGGTATCATGTGGCGAAATCTATTTTTAGTGATAGTGCGCTTCGCTAGATGATGTTGCAATTCTAAATTGTGCAACTCAGCAGAAATAATCAATTGTCACGAAATGAGTTCCCTTTGGTTAACTACTAGCAACGTTTTAGTGTGTGAAAGACTTGTACGAGTACAAATTTGCGTTGTTAATCGTTTTAGGTTAAATTAATATTAAAAGGTTTGTCAATCAGAGCGATTATTCAATAAATGTGTAAAATGTTTTACTCGCAGTTATTGAATGGATTATACAGGCCCGATTTGCTGCCGGGATTTGCTGAAAGAAGACATTTATTTTTATGAGAAATGCAAAACGTTTACACTGTTCTTAGTGGCACATTTTGCAACACAACAGAGCTAACCTCAGATTTATGCCACCACAAAATTACACAAAGAAACGCTCATCCGATCGGTCCCCTTGCCTGACCCGAATATTTAAAGAGGTCAATTTCGTTACACAATTGTCGCGGCAAATACTATTTAATATACACTGATCGAGCTCGGCAGCTGTAGCTGCAGTCTGTAATAGTAATGGGGATAAATAACTTACAGCCTTATTAAAATCAAACCCGCCGTCAATTCCATTAGAAAGGCGTTTGAATTGCATAATATTTTCGCCCTCTATCTATCATGTGTCGAAACAGATCAGATTCAAAGCCTTTGCCCAAACTAAAATTGTTGTCCGACTCACGCGAGGGGGGGGGGGGGGGGGTATCATGTGGCGAAATCTATTTTTAGTGATAGTGCGCTTCGCTAGATGATGTTGCAATTCTAAATTGTGCAACTCAGCAGAAATTATCAATTGTCACGAAATGAGTTCCCTTTGGTTAACTATTAGCAACGTTTTAGTGTGTGAAAGACTTGTACGAGTACAAATTTGCGTTGTTAATCGTTTTAGGTTAAATTAATATTAGCGCCTAAAGACTTGTACTCGTAAAAGTTGCGTTCTTAATCGTTTTAAACTTCGCTGCCTTTGAGCGCTGAACCCCTTACATTCTTAATTGGTTATGTGACGTAAGATTTGGACTACTCACGTTTTTGATTCTTATATAATGTTTGTAAATTTGACAAGTCACGTTTTTTCTACAAGAACGGAAGTGCTGAAGCACAACTATAGAGTGACACTTTACAAGTCACCCACTTTGATCACCCACAGCGGAAAGTATTCCCTTGAGAAATTAAAACAGTCCCTTGAGAGTTAACAAGAATGTGATCCCTTCCGGTTCAGATTTTAGCCTATGTAAACGCTATTCTCCTACTGTTTTGCTTGTAAACAAGCAAAAAAAGTCGAAAAATGTGTGGACGGAAGTTGTAGACCGGAAGTAATTTTACATGCTACCCCTCCCGGCTTAGTAACGTCAAAAATAACTTTCATGAAGTGCAAATACAAAGGTTAAAAGAAATGAAACCCTTGTATGGTGTAATAAACAAATTTACATCAAATCACAATTTTGGAACTTCTAAAAAGTGCAACGTGAATCAAGAAGTTAAAATGTTGTCACCTTGGAGGAACAAATTAAAAAACAGAAAGGCTGAACGTACGGTGGAGGGATTGAACTTATATACTGTATTTCCTTCCAATATTTCGTCAGGCACGGCTTCATCAGGGAATGAACAACTTAATAAAAATCGTTACAATTTTTACCGTATCCAAATTCGCAAGTAGCCAATCAGAAGCGCGATCTACAGTGTCCTGATATCCTACGATATCAAGTCACTGACCTGATATGCCACCATATCACGGTCACTTTGAAGTAAAGTAGTGTTACTGTACGATGAATTGAAATGAAGTTTACCAATAATTTCAAGATGTATTTTTCATGAGGCTGTTGTCAATTACACCGTTTTGCACTGCCAATTACACTTTTTGCACTGGTTTGAGATAAATTGACGTGTTCTTAGCCAATCAGAATGGAGAAATTGCTGCTTGTATATTATTAGGTATAAAAACAACAAAACAATAAAGTCCGTCGTGGCAGACGGAAGTAATTAAAAAAGCAGCTATTTCAAACAAGGAATAGGGTTTCGTTTTCAAAAGCATAGTAATTTTTTCTCTATGTTCTTAATTGACTTCCATTAAAATACATTTTATTTGCATGGATGCTTTACATGCCATACAACTTTGATTACTACGTTGTACCCCGTTAGGCCCCGCTCTTCCGTTCGCTTCGCTCGCGTAACACCACTCGGGAGCCTGTTCGCAGGCTAAAATATTCGCGACTAACTTATCGGCGCGTGAATTTCATATGAAAACTTTTACATTACCTTTCTGTATGCAAAACTAATGACTCTGGACTTACAATGATTCTAAACTAAGACAAGCTAGACAGCCCCGGTGAAAGTCTCTCAAGGAATGATTAGCTTGAAACTTACCTTAATGTTGTAATGGTCATAGCTTTCATGGAGAACTAAATCACCGGAGTTGTGAAACTTGTCCGTGCTCAACAGCTCACACGAATGCCCTCCGTTAAGTGAAGTTGTAGCGAAATTAACTGAGTAACAGTCTTGATTGTTAATACACTGGTAAGTACATTCTACAGGCCTGTTGACCACTAAACTAACCAGAACAGCGGCATTTAGCCGGTGCGAGGGATTCTTCACAAAATGGGCGTAATTTACTCCTTTTTGTGCGCCATCTCGTCTGAAGTTTTGAGCGTCAGTTGAGGTGTAAATAAATGTTGCCAATATTAAAGGAATCATTAAGAACAGGGAGTATTTGCTGCTTTCCATCTGCCAAAGAAATGTAAGAGAGTCGTGAAAGTGCCGGTCGGTAAAACGTGTTCGTTACAGCTGCTCAGGGTTATTTCACCTCATTAAAAGTGGATCTAATTCTGAAAATGAAAGAAGAAAAAAAGCTGACTTGCAGTCTCGAATGGCAAGAATTGCAATGATTATACGATCCTTACTCTCAGTCATGCAGTTCAAACTGACAGGCCACAAAATATCACAAATGAAGGACTTTTACAGCTCAAGACTACATTTATGCGACAAATCTCCCACTTTGCATAACACCAGATGATATTTTTGTTCACCTAAAATCCCATGCTTTTTCACAGGGAACCCAAACGCTGTATTAGTTATTCATAATCTTAAAATAAAAATGTCCTTATTTACCTGCGTTCCTGTGTTTTTTAACCGGTTTTGGGGGCGATTTGAATCAGAGCGAAGGTGGTTTATGTTGCGAGTTTTAAACGGTAATCGATCTGTCGCAATGTCAATACGACGCGCCTCAATTATGTCTCAAGTTTTACTTTAACTGTTATTATTAACTCGTGACCATTAAATTGAAATACGAAACTCCCCGCGAGGTAATAACAATTGAAACTTGAGGCGCGTCGTATTAACATTGCGACAGATCGATTACCGTTTAAAACTCGCAACGTAAACCGCTTTAGCTCTGATTCAAATCGCCCCCAAAACCGGTAAAAACACAGGAACGCAGGTTAATAAGAACATTTTTATTTTAAGATTATGAATAACTAATATAGCGTTTGGGTTCCCTGTGGCTTTTTCCATAAGGTTGTTTTGGCGGCTTAATGAAAAGAAAGACTTTGTTTGGATACCAACTGCAGGGAAAATAAATTATTGATTCTAGTACTGACTTTGCTAGAAAGTGCTTATTCTGGTGAAGACTTACTGAGTCAGACACTGCTGCAAGGGATTTCAGAAACGCAACCCTTATGAGTTTCTGGGATTTCTAATAATCTACTGATAATTTTAAGGTTTTTTCAAATATTAGATGCCACGATGGTTTTCATATTATAATGCAAATTAGCCACGTTGTCTTCCCGTGGGCAAACATTGAAATGATGTCGTTTCTCAAAAAATCGGCTTTTCTCAATAATGAAATATCTGCACCAAAATGATATTTGTGAGTCGGGATTAGTTAGCTTAAAATAGTTACTCGATAATCTTGGTAATCAAGGTGTTCTCTTTTTATGAGTTAAAAGCGCCAAAATTGCGTAACACATATAATAACATACTTTCACCGCAATACAGAGAATGTTTTTATAAGGAGTCCAGTGAAATTTATCGATTTAAGCTAGTTTGCCCCTTACAAATCATGTGCCCAATTTTGCAATTTGCATTATAACGTAAAAACAAACATGGCGGCTATCGTGGATAAGGCGGCTATTAAATTGTGATGGCTACTGCATAGTCACGAATATTTTTACTTGCCCTAAGGGCTCGTAAAAGCGAAAGTTTTCCAAACGTGACCAAAATAGTCATGGGACAATTCTAACCTGTACCACAGTCATCCGGCAATGTTTACGAGAGTGATTTGTTGTTCGTCATAGCCAGCGTAGCTTGGCGTTCTAGTCACTCGGGGAGAGCGAGAAATCGCACGCGCGAGCGAAGCGACGGCGGAGAACGCCAAGCTACGCTGGCTATGTTCGTCACGATTCCCGAAACCGCTGACTCACTTGCATTCGCTTTCCTAGAAACAGCAAATTACTCTGGAGAGACATATATACATTTCGCCGATAAAAGGTTAAAAATAAAACTTAAGGTAAAAGCTGTTAAAATTGATGCTAAACGTTTTCGATCTGTTCGATCATCATCAGAGTGATCAGAGTCATCATCACTCTGATGATGATCGAACAGATCGAAAACGTTTAGCATCAATTTTAACAGCTTTTACCTTAAGTTTTATTTTTACTCTGGAGAGAGTTAGTGTACTTAGAGCAACGATTAAACTTTTGGAACCCCAGAGGCCGCAAGCACTGATAAAAATTGCATAAAAGTCAATAAATACTTGCCATAATTTACAACTTTAAAGATCGACAATGCGTTCAGCTCTTCAAATAATAAATCCTCTGTGTTCTTTACAACGTCTCACCAATAACTTGCATTTTTGACATTTTTTAATGTTAAATACTGGCTTTACTTAGATTGACAAAATATTTACACCGTTAAATTAAGAAAAAGAAACATTTTTTATTTTGGATCAACAGGGGCTCCTAGTTTGTGGATTTCCTAATTGTAGCCAAGCTATTGTCTGAACTGAGATTAAGTTAAAACGCAACAACACGATGTCTGTTACCAGGCAAATAACACGAGTTACAACTCACCGATTCATTTCCGGTCGCTCTCATTGGACAAAATACGTCACGTGGTACAAAATCAGACGACGGGTTTGATATGCGACTCGAGATTTTGTAGAGAAGAAATTTACAAGCGAACAAACCTTTTCAGGTTCAACTTTTTAATCAAATCAACGTGTTCAAAAATCATGTTAGCCAAACAACTTGCCTCAGTTCTCGTGGTCGCTGCCTGGGAAGAAAACAACTGAAAAATTTTCATTTTAACTTCCCTCCAGTATAATTCCCTGACGTTTCATTCTAACCAGAAACGTATCATTTAAAATGGGCCATTTTCAACATGACTCGAGCTTAAAATAAAATAATTCGCTGACTTCGACAAAAAAATTTAGAATGTTCCTAAGACCTCACAATTTTTCCCTGACTTTTTGCTTGAACTGTGACTTTTGGATTGGGTAACCTGTGGTTCCTCGACCCAGGTCTCTGGTCGCACATCATCCGGAACCCGGAACCGCCATATTTTACGGTAATCTTGTGCAGCCAATATTTTCTTATTGGCTTTCTTCGATCGCCTCCTCTTCCATATAATCATTTAAATTCAACAGTTTAACACAGTAAGTGCTAAGTCTTCATTTCTCTCGTGAACGACAACTAGTATATGTCGTGTATGTGGTTGCTAGGAGCTCTTTGGTATCTGTGTATCTGAAGCCGGCATTTAGCCTACCGCCATGAGTGCAACTAAGGGAGAAAGAGATCGCTTAATAAACGAGCTTCCAAAGGTAAGGAGAATGCTATTAAACCAAGTTGTCATTTTCTTTTCCAGTTGTATGAAATTGACCGCCCAGCGGCTCTTTATAATCGATCTGCAAATCTAAACTTGTCTTTAAATATCGTAGGAAAAAAATAAGTTATTTTTAAGTTTAAGCTTATATAAATATATAAATGTGCTATTATCCAGTTACTGCTGCTTATACTTTTCTATAAATGTAGAAAATATTGATGACTGTTTGAAGGAAGCATTTTCCCAAAGGGATTCTATTAATAATCACTAATAGGCTAGCTAATAGGGCTCCAAGGCACATGCTCAAAAAAACCCGGCGAACGAACGTTCGGTAATCGAACCCAATCGAACACCAATTGTTCGATTGGGCTCGGTAATCGAACATAATCGAACTCACAATAAAATCTGGTCAATCGAACAACTGAACGTTCGATAATCGAACAAAGTAAAAAGTTTGATTACCAAGCGGTCAACATCTGTTTGTTTATATTGTGGACATTTTGTATGGTGCACCATCCCCCTGATTAGTCCTCCATGATTTTCTTAACAACAGGCGGATTCCAAACATACCGGTAATCGAATCGGATTGAGTTCGATTGTGTTTGATTGGGTCAAAAATAGAACTCACAGCAAAATAGATGAGCGATTTTGTTGGATTACAATCGTTCGATTGGGTTTGATTGATTTTTGATTCGATTTTGTTCGATTGGAAAAAACCACCCCCTCCGGCCAGCACAATGCCCTGCCAAAAAAAGGCTCCAGGCTCCATAGTAAAAATTATGGGGATCCTGGGCTTCATTAGTATGATATTATAACATATTGATGACTGCTTTAAGAATTATTTGTGGGGTCGAGAATGTAACAACCCTGCAAGTTGCGACCATTTAAGTCACCTTGGCGACTAAAATTTTGGAACTGATGACTAAATTGTACATGAGGAGCAAGTAACCACCCCGGCGACCTCAGGGCTTGAGCAAACTATCATCCGAACTGAAAAAATTCTCTGTCTGCTATGAATTCACTTTGAAAAATTAGTTGTTCTGTTATTAAACCTACTGGGGAAAAGTACCACTAAATTTCTGGGTTTTGTAAAAATTAATGATGTTGTCATTTTTTATTCCTTCTTTTCTTTTGTTACGTTTTTTCCCGGGAAAAATTTTGTGGTAACATTTTGTTTCATTCTCCCTTTTTGGCACGTAGATTAATCAAATAATGATATATTATTTTTTGGGACCAAAATTTCCCATTGGCAACATTACCTAAAGTAAATAGTTGCCAAGTGGTCACTAAAGAATAAAGTTAACTTGGAGGGCTGTGTAGTTTGTTTGCCTGATTATTTCTGATTTGTCTTTTTTATTTCATTTTTTTTTTTGCTTGACAACATTATTGCAATAAGGTGTAAGTAAATTGCAACTGTAATTAACCAAGTAACAAATGGAGATACAAGTTTTTTTTTTGTTTTTTCTTTGTTTGTTTTAATTTAGTTCTACACAGCTGATGCAGCTCCGAGGCAAGCTCTTAACTTTCACCCCAAAACCAGGGATGCCTGTTCTACTGGAAACACTGGAAATATATCGTAAGTGTGGACTTGCTAAGGAGTTCTCAGGTAACTTCTTTACAAAACACAGTGATCCAAATATTTAGGGGAAAGTGTATTTCAAGATCGGTGTGGGGGCTTAGGAGGGGTGTCAAACCAAATTCCTTCCAAAGGGTTTGGATACTTTCTGAAGCAATTTATTTTTAGTGCCTATATTAATATGTATATTAATTTTATTAATTTTCCCAATTATATTATCATTAGTTTAAAGGTGGCCAAGTCAATAGTTGTTGGTGACAGTGCTGTGGGAAAAACATGTCTCGTCAACAGGTGTGTGTTAAGTACATTTACTACTTAAACCATTATGAGCCACCTTAACTGACATTTGTTTTGGAATCCTTTGCAGATACTGCCGCAATTTGTTTGACAGAGACTACAAGGCAACCATTGGTGTAGACTTTGAGGTTGAGCGGTTCATGATTCTTGATCAAGAATTCAACATGCAGATGTGAGCAGGACATTTTATACATATTCATGAGGCTGTCAAGCCCTTGTACCAATTATTATGTTGTTGTGTACATCATAAACCTACAACAGTAAGTTTATCATAGTGCTGCAAATACATGCAAAAGGCATGATTGCACTCTCACCTCACATTGTGTATGTGGGGAAATAGGGGTAGGGGAGTGGGTGTCTGTACTTCCTGCTTCCCTTACCTTGTACTCCTGGATTGCACTTTCTACTGAGGTTCCTGACCCTGCTTTATCTATTGCAAAATGTTACACAGTTTTTCCCTGTTTCTCCCGCTTTCCCCCCCTGTGTGCCTACTACTCCTGCCATCTTGTCTACTACTCAGTACTGGATTTTGTGGAGAGTTTCTTGTATGTTTCCTGGCTTCATACCAGGAAGACTTTGGGTGTTATTCTCCCAGTACAGCCCTCACACTCGATTATAAGAAGCAAGTGCAGTGACCAGTAATAAATAAAAAATGTTGCTTATTTAATAATATTTTTATTTGTTGAATATCTCATTACTCTGCAGTTGGGATACAGCTGGCCAAGAGAGATTCAAATGTATGGCAGCATCTTACTACAGAGGAGCTCATGGTAAGCTCACACTTCTCTCTTGATTGCCAGCAATGATGGGATATCTAATTAAAAATTGGTTCATGCTTTAGCCTGCACTATTGAGCTATGGAGTATGCAGGAAGTTTTGAGAGCACGAAAGAAGCAGTTATAGCCGAGAACAACTCTAGCTTCCTGAGTGCTCTTCAAACTTCCCAAGTGCAACATAACTTAATATGATGCACAGCTTAACGCATGAACCAATTGTTTTATAACATTGCTGGTAAAAATGTACATCAAAACCTGCCCAAAAAGCCTTGTGTGAGATCAAAAAATTTCTGGCAAATCAATTTTAAAACTGATTTCCAGTCCGTATTGCGCAGACTCGGGGTTTGTTTTTGTTTTTGTTTTGAATTCATTGAAATGTTACACTTCGGTGACAGCATACATGAGGTTTTTGAGTCCGCCATTACAGTTCATTTCGTTTCGAGAATTTCCGATGAGCTGAAACGTCGGTTTGAAATAGCGTCAAGGTTCTTCTACTTGTTTTTATTTGTTCTGCAAGGATATCTTGCATTAATAATGAAGAAAACGGTAAGTTTGTCGAGGAATTTTTAGTTTTGCTTGTAAACATTCATTCGTGTGAGGCTCACATAAACATTGCAGCCAAGATTGCGCAGTACGGACTGAAATTCATCTTTAAGTACGGGTATACTAAACTTGATTATGTGGCACTGCTAGCTATGTTATATTGTGACATTGTATTTGACTAACGTCATGGCCTGCAATACATAAGAAGGGCACCAATTACATAGCTATCTGCATGCTTGCCAACCTATGATCATCATCATCATCATTGCTCCCTGCACCAGTAGGCACATAAGGCTACACGTGGCCATGTGATGCTAACCATTATTAATAACACACTTCCAAAAAAAGTGATAGCCCTAATTAAGAGCAAGCTCACAAACATCTATGATGCAGGTTTCGTTTGTTTCTTTGTTGATAGTGTGTCTGTTTCTCTTGTAGTGATTATTTTAGTGTTTGATTTGACAAATATCAAGTCCCTTCACAACACAAAGTAAGCTTGCTTTGTCCTTTTGCTTTGTTTGTTATAATTTCAAGTTGTTTGCATGATTAGTTAATAAATGACAATCTAGTTGTTGAGAGACCAAGGTAGTCACTGACCTTTTGACACAATGGCCGCGGCCGCACTTGAGAGTTAACTGAGTTAATTTTCTAGTAACCCGGTTAAAAATTTCCTCACAACTTAACTCGGTTAAAGTAGGGTTACGAAAACTAACTCGGTTAATATTTTTTAGCGGCCGCATTAAAACCAGACTGAAGAAACGTGCTATTTATAAACAGGCAAAATGGCCGGCTTCCATGGTCACGCTATCACTTGTACCATTATTCTCCTACTGTTTGGGTATATTTCAATGCGTTCTCGTCTTATGCAGTTTTTTTCCTTTTAATGCGTTCAACGCAAATATCAAACGCAGTTCAGTGCTTCAAACATGTTCAGTTGATCTGCAATTTCTTGCCATGTTTTCGAACTACCGCTTCCTTTTATTGCGCTTTTGTGTTCCCTGCAGAGATCTATCAAAATTTCTTCCTCTCCCTTAGTCCATGGAGTTCTCTTTCGGCTTTGAGTTTGAGAAGTTCCTGTGGTACCCGCTGTGGAACAGTTTGAACTTTTGCCTTCTGATGACTGAGGCGAATGCGGTGTTTCAAAAATTGCAGGCGTAAATGCACTGCGTAGACTTGCCGGATACGGCGAAGCCGCAGCCGAAGTAGCTTGCTGAACTAAATAATCGTTCCCCTGGCTCTCCAGTTCTCTAGTACTAAGGGCAACTAATGAATTAAACCACGAACTGTGCAAATTGTGACCAGCCACCATGTTTGCGTGTTAAGAAAAACATCGATCTTCGAACATCTCATCTTACACGGTGATGATTGACAGATTTGACAACCAAGACAATTAGTCGAATCTGATAAGAAACCACTAACCTGGTTAAAACCACACAGAAAGGTAGTTTAGAATTAACCTAACTGGGTTAAAAAATCTTTTGTTCTTTGATTAATTTCCATGGGAACCGCTACCTTGGTTAAGAGTCGGTTAACTCTCCAAATACGCGGCCGCATTAGACACTTTTTTAACCCAGTTAATTTTAATTGATTAATTGGAAATAACTCCGTTAATTCGTTAAGTGCGGCTGCGGCCAATGTTATAAGACAAAAATGGTTTAGCCATACAGGTTGTACGTATACCTTGGCAGTCAAAGAGTATGTGTGATTGTTGACCATTGTTGCTGAGTTCTGACAGACTTGTTGGAATTAAATATAATTTTTTTTAAATCATTTACCAACTGGTCAACCATTGGGTTTTGCCTTCTGACCAAAAGCAGTGCCAACAGTTGGGGTGCTGGGCACCATGAGCACTGGTGAGCGAGAAAAGCAAAATGTTAGAGCAGTTGTAAAACCAAAACCAAAGTAATCACTCTGGCCAATCACAAAGAACACAGAAAATCCAGTGAACCAATCAAAACTCGAAGCAAATACATGTAGCTGGCATGAAGCGCGGGAAAACGTGTGCGAGCGAGTCACGATTAGTTTTGGTTTTAGTTCTGATTGGCTGAGAAAGTGGCGCAAGATTTTTTAGCCAATCAGTAAGCGTAGTAATGCAAAACCAAAGCAAATGCAATTAACTTTCGACACTCAAGTGAAAACCGCTCTATCACATTATTTAGCTTTTTATTGAGGATTAACTAATGCCATATATCCCAGGTTCAGGTAATTTTTGGGATGGGATTCTGGCCAGATAATGTAGCTCATTCCCTGACTGGGCAAAATGGACAAATCTTGTTTTTTCTTGTTACAGACAATGGCTGGAAGAGGCTTTGGAACAAAACACAACAACATGTCCAGAAATTTTTCTTGTAGGGTCCAAGAAGGATCTCTGTGTAAGCAAGTTTTTTTCAATGTGTGTTCTTTTCAATATTTTAGTGAAAAGGCTAGTAAGTTTCTTTATCAAAGATATGCATGTATAGTTGAAAATGGTGGGCTTGTAGTTTTATCATCCCTCCAGACCCTTCTTGTGAGATTAAGGAACAAGAATTGAAATCTAGGGCATAACTTAAAGGGAAACCTAACATAGGCAGAAAAGACTGCTTAAAATTAGTTGGTTTGTACTAAATAAGGAGTTGTTTTAACAACTCTTTATTTAGTACAAATGTTAAAACACTGAGTTGCAAGTGAAGATAGGAAATTCTATCGTAACGTGGCTGTATTTATCTTCACCACAGAAAAACAGTGATTTCTCGCAGATGGAGATGAATGCATTAAAAGTGGCGGTTGATATAAATGCAGAATACTGGAGTGTTTCATCCAAAACAGGTACTAGCTGACTTAAAAGGCTAGGTCACGGTGTTTTAGGCAATTCTATTTACTGTATTTTTGTTAATGAAGTGCTGTAAACTTCAAATTGGAGAGCAAAAGTCATTTATTTGCAAATTACGGCCTCATACATACAAGGATAATTGTCGAGCATTGGACCGATGTTTTCAAGTTTATCCGAGCAAAATCTGTTTTAATCTTCTCCAATGTTGCCCACCCATGCCCCTTTTAGCCTTTCTGTGTTTCTTTTGAGTTATTCTACAGTTTTAAGCCGTTTCAGTAGGTCAGTGTCGAAATTGCCTAAAATTGCGTGAAATAGCCCAGGGCTTTAGTTCTTGGAGTTTTGAATGTTTTGCTGTAAATCATTTTAAGTTGTTCTACAAGAAGTAATAGCCCTATTTATACCCGGGGTAGCCGACGCTCGCGGGGGCGTCGCGCGGCGCGGTCGCCCCGGGGCGCGCGTAGCCCTCCCCTCCAGGGGCCGAACGCACATACGTGGGTCGGCGTGCGTGGCGAACCTCAATCGACTGAGAGCCTGTGGAGTAGACGGAGGGAAGTGTTCCGGCCTTTTGTTTTTTTTCATGTGTCGATATTTATTCGTTTAGTGCGTCGTTGTTCTATTTTATTTTGAAAAATCGATTTTTCGGGTTCGGATAATCGTGATACCCGGGATTTATAAGAGCCTTTTCAGTTTCTAACTTACGCAAATTCGGTGACTAGCTTCAAAACTTTTGCAACAACAACAATTTTTAACAATCCGTACAGTTTGTACAAACAACCAAAAAAATGTGCTTGACCTGCAGGTAGTGACCAGACTCGTACCCAGTCGCTATTTATCCAATCTTCTTCCGCCCCCCAAAACACGTAAATAGCGACTGGGTACGAGTCTGGGTAGTGACATCATCAAGGCAAGTAGTGGAGTAACAAAAACAAAAAATTAAACTGCATCAATACAACTTGAAGAGAATACAGAAATGAAGAAATGGGGTAGAAATGAAGCAAAAAGAGCATGGACGAGAGGGAGTTGTGAACAAGGAAGTATAAGATGAGCTTTTGGTTTGCGAATATTTTTTTTTCTTCTAATTCAAATAGTTTATTGCTGGCAAAGAACTAATAACAACTTTTGCAAACTGAAAATAAACGTTCGGCTTGTTTTAGAGTTAATAGATTTTGTAGATTTTTTAAGTTTCATGGCGTGAACTCAATCTTATAACGGTCTCTTAAGTGCTAGACCTTTTGGAGACTAAGGACTGTTTGGTATGTTTGTAGGTGAGAATGTCATGGAGTTTTTTCGTCGTATAGCAGCGGTAACGTTTGAACAAGCAATCCTTCGTGAGCTGGAGATGCATGGAAATAGAATTGGAGGACCACAGATTGGAAGTGGAGGTGTTTTAAGTAAGTATTTGTAATACTTGTGGGGATGCACTCTTATCGTCTTGTCCTTGGTGAATCATCTACTGAGTGCGGAGTCTGCCGTCTTCGAGCTGCTGCACACTCATACTTTGTGCAACTTAAAAGTCCAATTAATAAGATATTTTTTCTTTTGGCCAAAGTGATGTTAAGACTTTCCCTTGGCTTTGCTTTGAACATTTACCAAAATATCTATCTTTAAGTTAACTGACTGATTGTTTAATTAATAGCTAATCCATAAAATAAATTAACGGAAACTTGCCTGTTGTATGCTTGCATCAAATTAAACATATACCTGATCGAAGAAACATTGACCCGTGAAAAGCCAAAACGATAAACGATGTGCCCCAAATGTTTACTGGGAAATAGGAATAAGTAATCGTTTTCTGTGACAGAATGAACATTATCATACGACAGGTTGCATAAATTATGCTCTTAAAGCTCTCAAAGAAAATATTTCCGTGATTATAAATATATAAGATAGTACTAAGCTTACCAATGCTATCTACCCATAATTCCATTCGGTCGTATCGTTCATGGTTTGAGCTTTTCACGGGTCAACGTTTCTGCATTGTCATTGGTACATGCATGTCAAGAAGGCAGAAAATAATGGGCCGGCAATCACAACAACAAGATAGAATATGTTCTTGATTAAAATCAGTTCCAAATTCTCAGAATTATTAATTAAAACGAAACATATATTGCAATCAGTTAGGATAATATCAATAAAATCGAGTTTGCGGAGTGGCACAAAAAGGGTTGACAAAATTATTAAATACAAAAGAAAGCAAACAGACACCTCATTAAGGTGCTTTTACACTGGGTAATGTACGAGTTGCTTTTTCATTCCAATTAATATCACAGGAGTGGAAAAGAGAAGAAAAGAAGAAGAAGAAAAAGAAAAACGGCAAAGATCAAAGTGCTGTGCCGGGGGTCGCGGTCACTAGTTACTTGATGAGAAATTCAAGGCATGCGCGGCGGAACAACACAGCTGGTCTGTGATATCACGGGTGCGCACAGCTGCCCGAAACTAATTTGTGAAGATGAAAGTAATCTGTATTGAAGATGGGACATGATAAATATACTGTCATGATCAGGAATTTCGCATTCGAAATCATTTCTGATTAAGTTATGACTGTGAACTACCAAGCACACCGTGTCTTAAGACGCTGCTGAATACAGTACTGCAATTGTTGGACGAGTACTGACTGTATTTGCTGACTGGATAACGTGAATTGAATGATGGCTATGCTGCGACAAATCAGCTTCAAATTAGAAATTAACGAAGACCGAAAATGAAGGGAAGAATTTACTTTCTATACTTCATACGAAACGCTCTTTTTTCTCAGAGATTTATAAACAAAATAGGAACAAAATTGTAAATTGAATAAATGATACTTTTTAAAATGCCATTTGTATTGATATATGTTATGAATTTTAATGGTGTCAAAAGTGTACAAAGCTGACGTGTGATTATATTTTACAAAATATAAGAATGTGTGATATAGTTTTGTGATTTGTAGTCCCTTTCCAATTGGAAAAGTGCATTTGACAGCCCAGTCTTGTGTGACAGCAAACATTCAGAAAAATTTACAAAAAGCTACAAGAAGTATTGTCTCTCTAGTGAATGAGATGCTAGTCAATCACAAGTTACAGTGTACCTTCAGCAATTTTCAGGTCGCTCTTACAGTTTAATTATACAATAGCGTTTTATTCTCCAGTGAGAAAAGGCACTGAGTTAAATGTCTTGCCCAAGAGCACAACACATGACCCCAGTCAGCGGTCACTCCAACCCGGAGTTTAACGCGCTGACCATCAGCAGGCTGCCGCCCTCTCATTAGAAAGCCGTTAATCGTTTTAAAAATACTCTTTTCCTCATTCAGTATTGGGCATCCGAGTTTGCTTAACCACGATATAATGCACAAGACTTGACTTGTGAAGCCACTTCGCAACATACTACGTACTTTATATCTTACGACTCAAATAAATCTCAAGATAAAAGCCTAGGTGCAAAGAAGGCAAGAAGCAATTTCACTAAAACAGAGCTAGTTTGTTAAGATTCGGGAGGATTGAAATGGACTACAAACGTACCATTTGATTTTTGTTTCGTCAAAATATCCAAAACCAAATTTAAATTATATTATTTAAAAGCTGAATAGGCGATTTGCACGATGACATCATTTGACTACAACTACCAGAATCCTTCGCTTTTTCTTTTTCTCATTCTTATGAGAGCATTTTTCTAAAAACTCCACTGTGGATTCAAAATTTAAATAATAAAAGAAAAGCAAAATGAATTCTAGAAGTTGTAGTCAAATGACAACATCGTGCAAATGTGCTATTTGCCCCTTCTCGGAATCCAAGTTGTTTGCAATCAGTATTTAATTTTGGGTGGATTTGCATCCCTTCCATTCAAGGCTGTGCTTGCGCATGAGCGTACTTCAGGCTCTGCAATATACAACATCACCAGGCCGCGATCCTTATGGTCAGTACTGATCGTCTCCAATTTGAGAGTCCGCGATACATGAACTTAAGGTCGTTCTGCGCAAAATCTGATTGGCTTTCAATAAAAAATGAGCACTCTGCGCATGCTTAAAAACGGAACTGGTCAGACGTTCTGACATTTTCGTCCCCAGAGCCGCTTGTCCCTCTTAGCCGGCGAAGCCTGTGCACGAGAAACAAGTGGCTCTGGGGACACATGATTTGATTGGCTAGATTTTAACAAAAATAAACAGGCAATCAAATGAACCGTTTTAAACCCATTTGTAATACGAGATTCTAAAAGGGTTGTCATTATTGGCTAGATTTGAAACTCCCTTTATTAAAATCTAGGCAATCGAATCATATGTTCCCAGATCCACTTGTTTCTCGTGCACAGGCTTCGCCGGCTAAGATGGGCAAGCGGCTCCGGAGACGAGAATGATGTTCTCACTCTTACTGCTGACCGCGGCTTCTGGGAACGATGCGATAATGCCACAGCCTGTTTACAAGACAGCTTGACACAATTCATTCTCGTCCCCATAGCCCTTTTGTTTCTCTTAGCAGGCTAGGCCTTGGCACGAGAAAACGAAGGGCTTTGGGGGACATAGGATTTCTGAATTAGTTCGAACTTTTTTGATTGGTTGTTTGGTACAAAGAATTCCTAAACGGAAGTCAAAAACGTAACGACTCTCACGCATTCTTTTGAAACGTCGTGACTGCATACATGACGACCAGAAGTCCTTTAATCTAGGACTGGAAATCCTGTCTCTCCAGAGCCCTTCGTTTTCTCGTGCCAAGGCCCAGCCGGCTAAGAGAAACGAAAGGGCTAAGTTCACAATTACTCACGAGCCCAAGAGCAAATTCTGCAAACGAGGCGCCCGTATAAAAATAGCAATAAATGTCACTATGCCAGTTATTATAGAGACCCAGAGCAAGGCTCGATCCAGGACCTTCGCGGCCATGATCCACTCCCAGTGACGTATGGCTAACTCGTTTTCTTCAAGTTCCTCGCCATTCTCATCCAGAACCCCTGTAAATGACACAATACTTTCGCATTCCCATGCTCCGTCAGATTCGAGGCTGTTCAACATGTTGTCATTGCCAGCGCTGCTTCCATTCAAGTCTGGGCTCTTCACAGAGTTGGCATAGCGCAGGCCTCCGTAGTCGAGATTTTTCGATATTATGAACACATTTTTTAACTCAGTGACAAGACCATCATCTTTTCTCTCAACATTCCCCGTCGTGGTTTCGTCTATAACAGTGAAAGCTCCATTTCGCCTGGCTTCGTGGTTATCTTTGTACTCCGTCACACTTCTGTCTCGCCGTACGGATTTTTTGCGTTTGGGTTTCGGACAGCTTCTCTCGACGGTTTTCCTCAAAAACACAACTCGAGCCGTCCACTCTAAGAACACCTTTCTCATCCACCGAGGCATTTTAGTGTTTTTACGCGCTGTAAAGTTTAAAACAATGGTTGTCGCCAAGAGTGAAATGCTGATTTCGACGCTGGTAGCCAAATAGTACTGTCCAAGGAGCGGGAAATCAAACGGCGGGAATATATTCGAGGTGAGCTGCTGGAAAACAGTCATGGCGAGCAACACAGTAATACTCAGTCCAATCCTCTCTCCACACTCCGGAGGGAGAATGAAACCCAGAAATATCATCGTGGAAATGAGAAAACACGGAATGATGAAATTCACACAGTACACGTAATACACTCGACCTATCGTTATGGTAACCGTGACATCATCAAATGCATGGTACTTGTACTGGACAACGTTTCTCTTGGACGTGATGTCCAGGATTTCCCATTCACCATTTTCTACGTACTGATTCGATATCCCAGTCGTGTTTTCTGGAGACATACTTATTTCCTTGCTGTTTGAAGCCCAAGAACCAAACTTGAGCGAACATGTTTGCATGTCGAAAGGGAAGTAGGTCACATCTAAAGCGCAGACTGTTTTAAAGAGCGCAGGGCTCAGCCAGTGGTTTTCCCCGTTTGATCTCATGGTAACTTTGGTTTTGAATGATGTTGGTCCGCCACCGATACGGTCTTGGAGGTCAACGCTGGAAATAGTGCAAATCATTGATTAGTCGTTTTAAACAAGAGGACATCGATCAATAGAAGTTTTCTGACAAATTTACTATATAAACATACTATAAGCATACGTATATATGCCAAGATTGAGCTATTTTTAGCAACATAAATGTTTCCCTTGATTTGCCTTTTGTATGATTCAGAACCTTGCCAATACACAAGGTACATCTCTAATCGAGCTTAAACCGGATATAGGTTGTCTAAGGCCCAGGCCAAACGTCGAAATTCACACTGAGCGAATACGAACGTGTGAAGATCGACTGTGGGACAAACTTCGATCTTTTCGTAAAACGAACTTAATGAATAAATTTAGAATTTGTATCATGATGTATTTTAGCCTGTAATTATTCGTTCTTGCTGCTCTTAGTCTGACTGTGGTTCGATGCACGGTTCGACGAATTATGTTCGATGTTTGACCCAACGGTCAAGCTTTACCTGTTTGGGTCGACCAAAACTGCAATTTAGGTCATCTCATATGAAGTTCGACGTTTGGCCGGGGCCCAATCGACTTAACCGTAAAAGCTCTATTAACCCCCCTTCCCCAGGGGGGTCATACTCCCTTTCCAGAGACCTTTCCAAGGGTAAGGGGACATAGCAGAGCGGGGAGGGGGGGGGGGCTTATTTCAAATCTTATATCAGTTAGGGTACTTATAAGAAGATTAAAAAGGCTTTTTATGTTTTAGTACTGTCTGGTAGCACATTTTCACAAAACAGTAAGAAAAATAAACATGGAGAAATGTTCCTGTTTTTTAAAACCTTAAAAGGGACCTGACTGCACCATAATACGATAATGCAGGGTTCAAGATGATCGTTGCATGAAATTGCATACGAGCATAATAACCCCGAAAAAAGGTACAGGGATGAAGAAGAGACAGTACACTGCTGTATGTTAAAACCTATTATAAACTTGCGACTTTTTTTTGCCTTCAAGAATTTATCGTGCCATCTTGGGTTTTTCAATGTCTTTCAAGATGGATTTATTTTGTTGCACATGCGTACTATCGCATTACAGGCGCTTTAACTAACATTCTCGTCCCCAGAGGCCGCGATCCTTTTGGCAGCACTAGCGTGACCAGATGGATCGCAGCCTCTGGGGACGAGAATGTTTAACTAATTGTTATTCCTTACTTGTTGTACATGAGTATGTCTGGTACCCAGACTGTTTCGGCGCTCGTTTGAATGGTTTCAATTCCGCCATACTCGAAAGGATTCCATTGGAGAAACGGATTGTGCCATTTCTGAGTGGAAAAAACAAGTTTTTAATTTATTAATGTGATTCATCTTCGAGTAGCCTGTTTTTGAACACAAAACTTGCTTAATCAAACCTTGTAATTCTATGATATTCTACTACTGCTATTGTACAAATGTTCTGACATAAAATAGAAAAATTCAGTTGTTTCCTCTGTTTCAGTGACATGCCTGTAAACTTGCTATCTCGTTGAGATATGGAGCTAAGTGCATGACCACTATAAACACATTTTTTTATAAGTGATAAAGTGACATTACCTGTCGCACCCAGCCATAAACTGTGATTGTCTGCTCTCTAGCATTCTGAAAGGAACAAAAGCAAAAGCATGCATCAGGAAACTTGACTGGCCAGTACTGGAGCCGCCGAAGAAAAGCAAACGCTCGAGACGTCGGCAGTCCAAATTCAAAACTGAGTAAATTGCTTTCGTCAACTACAAGTTATGTGTCGCTGTGTCGCCGACACAACACGACAGCCTTTTTAGACTTTAGGCTAATCTGACAAATACCTCTAATGGCTTTTTAATCGTCTCCTTTAATAATGAACGTCGTCTCCTTTAATAATGAACTTACCACTTCTTTGATGGTGATGAGTACAAAATCGAAGCGCACCTTGACCGGTTCCGATTCATTGAGACGCGGTAAGAAATCTTTCCTGTAACCATCGAACAGTTTCATGGAAAGGTTCTGTCTCACAATGCTAATTTCCTCTTCTGCAAATAGACACTTCTTATTTAACAAGAATTATAATAATAAAAATAATAAAACATTTCGCCGAAAAGGTAAAACAGTGCGTGGCTACGTCTTCGTCTGTGGCGACGTCGCGTCCTGTTGCGCCTTCTTGCTCTGGCGCTACAGTGGTTTTAAATGAGGAAAGTAGCTGCTGTAGGAAACAGATCAAGACATACTACTAACTAACAGTGATCTGTCTTAACTATCTCTGCGATTAGGTCAAGATCTAAAGTCTAGCGGCCGCTCTCTCAGTCGGGGGGTTCCATGGCTGGTGCTAGGCCCCTTGGCCATGCTATTCATGGTATTTTGTGTTTGCGGGATCGTAACTCCTGGTTGGTGTATGGGCTCTAGCATCTCAGTAATAGCGGCCTGGCCGTTGCGCTTTGTAGGTTAAAGTGAATCTGTAGTTATGCGCTGATTTTTGGGGCCAGTGAAGCTGCCTTAGGACAGGCTTGATATGATCGTATTCTTTCGGTATCGCGGCCGCAGCATTCTGACATTTTGTAGGCGATCTAGAATTTACTACCTATATACTCTAAAGTAGGCAGAAAACTGCCCATTTTCATGCCATTGAACGCCCAACATCAGCGAAGGGTCTGGAACCGAGATTAGCATGTTCTCGCTCCGTTTCAGCCCTCCTAAGTTCTCAGCCTCACTCGACCAGGGTCATTAACTCTGGATTAGTGCTTAAAACCTGCCAAAAATCCTAATAACATCGCGCCTCTTTTTTAATTGCTTTTTCCTTAATGTTGTAGTCAAGAACAATTTATCAATTCAATTTGTCACTAGTATTTTGAAAAGCCGACTTTGTGGCGGCCGAAGAAACTGGACACAGTAAGCTACACGTATAATCGGCGGTGAAATTAAAACTAGCCGAGCCAGTGGTAATCCATCCTTAAATAATTAAACTGGTAGCTATGTTAAGAGCTGCGTTCTAATATATTCAGAGCGAAAACACTTGGTAATAAAATGTTTAAAAAATGTGATAAATAATGACATTTTCTTCAAGCATGTTCGGTATCTACGGAAACCTTTACAAGTGCCAACTAATGTGTGGAAAATTTCTGCTACAAACAACCTTGAAAACCATCAAGTCGATTTCGTCATGAGTAGTGTTATAAGAAAGAGTATTGACCTGCGAAAAAAATTGTAGTCAATGGCTACTTTATGTAAGAAATTTTAACATAGGAAAACATTTTTTTTTTTTTTGGGGGGGGGGGGGCCCGCAGGGGGGGGAAAGGGGACGGGAAAAACGGAGAAAAAAAAAAACGGAACCGGGCCAGGGGAGGCGAGCGCTCACCCGCCACCTCTCCCCCAGTTTTAATGTTTAATAATGCTCTCCTAATAAATCCTCTCCAATTTTTACAAAATCGTTTCAAGACCTACTCCTCGTTTTTCAAGAAACTCTTGTTAGTTTTTTCGATTTGTTCTATATATAATTTCGTGTTTCGCGCAAAAAACTAACTTAAATTAATGCACATTCGTTAAATTTGGCATTTTCTTGTTTCGTGGTGTGACGTTTGACAAAATAGAGAAGTTTTAAATGCATTCCTGGTACCATGCAGATGCCAGCTTTTACTTTGTTTAAATTAAACCACGAAAAAATTAAAATCGAAAGGAAAAACACTAGGAAAGTGCGTTTGATAACAATTTCCACCCTCGGGCTCTTTAAAAATGTAGTCACAATATAATTTTTTGTCCTATCTAGCGATATATAATACAGACATGTGCATTACAGCCTAGTGAAAATTCTGACCATCTTGTTTGCCTCCTGTCTTTAGTTATTTAAGTTTAATTTTTTTCGATTCTAACGACGTCCTTTAGCCTCGTTCTAATAGCTCATTTTTCATATCAAACGTATATGGCAATTAAAATGGACCATTTGGCTTGCACCGTTTTGTTTTTAATATTTAATTATACACTACTGTATGTTATTCACTTACCACCTGACACGGTGAATTTTACTGACAAATTTTACTTTCCATTTATTCAATCCGCCGTGTTTCCTTTAATTTCGGTTTTAACATGTAATGAAAGCTGTACTGCTTTACTGTTCAGGGCATGCTCCATTCAAAGCGAGGTCAGTTCAAAATAATGCAGAGTGGCCAAGAAAAAACATACTACGCCTTCGGTCATAACATAAAACAATGCAATAATAACAAAAATCTTTCACCTTTCATGAACAGCGAGCAAATTTGTTCTTCCTGCGGAAAACATAACTGAAAACCTTGCACATTTGATAAAAAATTGTAGAAAAGACGGGGCTATTCGTTTCATTGTTCGACTAGACTTTGTTTTAAAGTCGTTTACATTTCAGTCAAACGCTTGACTCCGGCTGTGAACCATAGGAAGAGAATTCAAAAACCGTATGTGAAGAGTCTAGAACAAGACTTGAATCCTTTCAACGTGCGTTGATCACTTTATCACTTATAAAGCACATTTCTAAAACAAAATTTACAAAACCAAATTTATCATTGCGTGCAGTAACAGTATTTTATGAAGACATTTTATTAACTTTGATGAGAGCACGGCAAGAGTCGCCACGAAACTTGTTTTTCTCCGTGTTATTGAATGTTCTAGTTCTGTTCTCAAAATATCTCCATGGAAAAACCGAAATGCAAATATCAAGTTATCCTTGCAATAAAGAAGGATGATTAGTTTTTAGGCTGATTTTATCACTTGCAGTTCGCCAAAATGCAATGAAACAATGGTTTTATGCTCTAGTTATCTACTTGAGCATCCAACTGAAATTGACATTTCATGGGTATATGTTACAAATGGCGATCAAAGTAGCTCAGTTGTCTTGTTGACTCAATGTCACTTTGGTCTATTTACGTTGAAGGCATTAAAATCATATTTTTAGTTAGTTACGTTTAAACTTACGTTGTCCATCACAGAATACTTCGAATGGAAGAAGAACAAGGCTTTGTATGAACACCAGAAACGCGATAGAAGTTAAGGACGACATTAGATTGTTAACTCAGAAGTGAGTTTGCATGTAGCTAAGTGGATTGTCATCACTCTGGGCGAGAGTGCAAATTTTCATGTTTTGGAGATTGTTTAAAGTTTAATGAATTCCCCCTACACTCATTATTCGCTGACTTAAATTGTCACCTGAGGGTGAACGCAATGCCTGGTTATTAACTGTGTAAAACAAAAAACAAAAGTGATAAAAAACATTGAAAACTGCAACTGTGTAACATGTTATATTAGTATTTTGGCGACACGCTGCGAAATAAATAGTTTAGTAATGAGTTGAGCAGTATTACCTTGATCAAGTGTTATTTTTTTTCGGCCCACAAGTGTGATTAATTGTTAATATGAAGAGAAACATATATTGTGTAGGTGGTGGATATGTCGATATTTGCATCTTGACTAATGCCTACAACCTAACGAGCGGTTAAAAACGAAAGGTGCGAAGTTCACAGTGAGCTTTGGAAAATATCAGCAAAAAGACTGCAACCTGGAAAAATTATCAAATAAATGCTTGCCAACTCCAAATATATGAAATGGTTGATAAGAAATAGGTCAACAATTAAGTAAATTAATGTAAAAATTTTCATGAAAAATTGTGAACAATTTTATATGGCTGGATTATGAAAACGTGACACATTGGAAATAGTTACTTAAAAGCAAATCATCAGTTTACACGTGCTACTTTGCCCACAACTAGTCGAAAGCCTGGAACAGCCCATAATGTTTGTTGTGTTGTAATGCGACGAAAACTTCCTATCTACTAGCAAGGGAACAAGAAACCTTTAGTGTGTAGGAAAGCGACACTTCTTAGCCGTTCAGTTCTCAAAAGGGCCATATGCCTCACCTCCCCAGCAACGTAGTTCACATGCTGCCTTACCCATCCCTACACAGTGTTTAGCAAAGAGTTCAAAGAATTTTCATCCTCCTTACCTTTAGTTAATCATCATATTGTGTCCCTCAAACAGAAATATTAACATTGTGCTTACTTGAAGTACCATGCCCCGTTCTAACCTCAATAGTTTCTTGTTTTACGAACTTCACACTAAAAATGGGAGAGTACTGCGTCGTACCTTAAAGTTCCGAGCAAACGAAGCGAGTAACTACAAGCAGACCACCCTATGTGTTCGTGGTTAATAATTGTTGACACAAGGTTATGTTGAAATCAATGGCGCATATAAAAGATATATAGAGAAACATTACGTCGGCTTCGATTTACTACAAAATATAAATTAACTCTAAATGATTTTAAAAAGTTTAGATAAAATGTTGACATTTTGTAGGTAATCGAAGCCGACGTAATGTTTCTCTAAATATCTTCTATATGCGCCATTGATTTCAACGTAACTTTTTGTCAGGAATTATTAACCACGACTACATAGGGTGGTCTGCCTGCGCTTGTGGAGTAACTAAGAAAACCAACAACTGAAAGGATATTGTCTTGATTAACAGTAATAGTATGCCCATCAAGTGTTTTTTGTTCTACACACCCTTTACTACGTACTCTAAATGCAACCAACGAATAGTGCATCAACCAACAAACATCAAGCAGTGATCGAAACGAACGCTAACCAGCAGAAAGTTTGTTTTCAACCTTAATACACGATTATCAGTCATTATGTTGCTATTTGAATTAATAGCCGGAGTGTTTTGCTAAAATTCCCAAATTTAACTGATTACTAAGCCCAGGCTTAGGCGAGTTGAATCTCTTGTCGGGATCGGGAAATTTCGATTTCTAATGCATTTCCACTGTCTCTGCGAAAAAACAAGTTAACCTGTTTTCAGTTTTCTCGTTAACTTATCTCGGTTTTCGGTTTTTGGGGGCCATAGAGATTGAACTTTATTAATGGCCACTACGGTAACCAAACTGTAATTTCACAAGCGTTTTGAATACAGTGAGATAACAAAGAAAATAGTCATTAAATCAGTTATGCCGGCAGATGTTCAGACCTTACGAAAGCAAGTTTGGAAAAATATCGTAGCTATAGCCTGGTATAGTGGATGATATTTGAATTCGCTGTGTGCAATAAACTGTGTTTGAATCTGGCAAATTTTCGTTCGGTTTAATTTGCGGTCACCCACCAACAAAGGGCAGTCGAAAGTTCATTATCTGATAATGAATTCAGTAAGCTTAGAATAAGGCTTAGTGCTCTAAATAACTTTTTTTGCGGCTTAATTAAAACCAGACAGTGTCTCGCCCAGTGCAATAGTTTGGGCTGGAGCAATATAGCCTGCAGAACAGGCGGTTTATTTTTTGTGGGGTTATTGCGGATCGCGCGGCGCGTCCTCGCACTTCGCGCTTCCACGCCCGCCTGTTCTGCGGCTAGGAGCAATATTAATTGAGTGTCGCAAGTAATTCGGAATTGTTTTGGTTTTGCATTACTACTACGTGTGTTTAGAGCGGTTTTCAACTGAGTGTCGTAAAAACCAAAACCAAAGTTATCACTGACCAAACGCACAGGACCAAGACAATCCAGTGAACCAATCAAAACTCTGCGAAGGAAATACATGTAGCTAGCACAAAGAGCTACGAAGCCAGGGAAAACGGCGTGTATGTTTAAGTCACAATTGCCTTTGGTCTACAACAACAACGACCATTTTATTTTGCCAAAGAAATAATTATAGCATAAAATAAATTAACTAAAATTAACAAAAACATTACTCAGAATAAAAATAAACTAAACGAGCTGAGTAGTTAAAAATATTAAATTGCTACGACTAGGTTGTCCATGATTAAAGAGAGAAGACGGCAGAAAAATAAGATAAGACAAGTAATGAGTAATGAGTAATTGAGTACACTGTTATTAAGTTTAGTTTTACTTCTGATGGTTAAGAAGTTTTTTTACCGATCTCTAAGCATTGTGATAAAAATAAAATGCGAATTACTTTCGACACTCAAGTGAAAACTGCTCTATAAATTGACAACCAATCAGATACCGCAAACCAAACCAATAGCTACTTGGTCTCGTTTGTTTTCCCACGCTCAGTTGGAGCCAGTCGCAATTGTGTGCATTAGTTTCGAGTTCTTTTTGGTTAATTTGCGCTGTTTGCGTTTCTGGTGATCGACTCTTGTGTTTGTTTTGATTTCACGACCATTCAATGAAGCAGATAGAGGTTCCTCGCGTTCTTTCATTGCAAAACGTCTGGGTTTTTTTTTCTCGCTTCCCATTTTTATTTTGAAGTAAACGTCAAGGAACAAACTGTTTGCAGGATAAAACCTGCGAGTAAGAACCTAAGATTCTAGAACCAGTAAGGCTAAAATTTGCCAATTAGACCCCCTTTTGTCGTAAAGAACCTATTATTTTAGCCTAAAATTTAGATACGGGTTCTTATTTTCTAAAATTAATTGATTAAAAATTTTTACTTATGGGAAAATAATATAAGTCAACATTCTGATCCTCTTTGGAGATACCTACCCTAGGAGCGTTATCACTCTAGTTGCAAAGTAAATCTCAAAGTTGAAAATCATAAAGTACTTATTATTAATACAATCACAAAACACAAATCATATTAATAAAAATATATGTGTGATCAAGAGGTAATTCTGGATGATAAGCGCACCATTTTTACATAAACACTTATGTGGTATGCAAATTTTATATACAAGGAATAGGCCGAATACCACTAAAAGTTATATTAGCAACAATAAATTTTGTTCAGAAAACAAGAACCTATTAAGAACCTAACTAGTCTAGAATTGTGTTTATTACCCTTTGTACAAGAACCTGTTTAGGCTAACCTGAAAAAACTAGGTTCTTACTCGCGGGTTTTTAATGTACTTTTGGCGATCTGTGATTCAGAGTCAGGATTTTCAGTGGTCCAAGCTTTATAATTGCGAGGCCACAATGATTATCACAGTCTCATTTGTTCTCTTTCACCTTCTTCGATCAGTGTCCGTTAATTATAAACATGTATACGTGTGAAGGGAATCAGTGAGTCCTTTCACTATAGTAAACGAGCAATTTATTGTCACTTTGTTCAACATTACATTACATTTTCAGCATAATAATTATAGAGAGATTAGGCATGACGTTATACGGCAAACAGCAAACGCAAGCTTGCCTTTCATTTTATTACCTTTTTATGGAATTTTAAAATTAATCCCTCATAAAAATAGGGGACAAAATCCCACATTCACGACAAACACAAAACTACTCATTTCCGGGTGCGAACGCCAAACGGAAAACCGGGTAGAGGTTGAATTTTTGCCGTTTGCGGGAAAAATAAACGTCATGCTTAAGTAACAACTGTTCATGTACTGATTCAGGTTAATACTCTTTCTATTTAATTAATGTAATATTTGTTGACAGCAAGCAAAACTCAATTAAAACTAAGATACATGGAAAATATTTTCACTGAGTACCGGCTAAAAAGCAGTCAGTAGAAAAGAAAACCATTATCGATATTTGTCAATATCACTCGCGCTGCAGTTGTTCAGGGTCCCAAGGTGGAGGGGCGGGGGGGGGGGGGAGGGGAGGGGAAGGGCAGTGGCTGGAGCTCAAGAGCCTGGAGCCCCATTGTTTTGCTTCTTTGCGTGCAGAACGCCGAGTCCTGAGAATCTTTTCGACAGAGCCCTGGAGCCCTTAAACCCTTTGGGATCCTGACTGTTGTTTAGCATCTACTTAACAGTACAGTCATATAGTTTTCAACTATGCTCAATTTTTTTTCACTATTCAGTTCAATATAAAACAGGATGTTTGGTTATATTGAGGTTCTATTCGTCAACCAATGGTTCAGGATTCCCAACCGTTAGCTTGTCAAACTTGTGCCATAACTTCGGTGCCCGCAAGAATATTGCCGAAACTGTTACTATGCCCGCTATGATCGCTACAACGAGAAAGAAGCGATCCAGAATCCTTGCGACCAGAGTCCATTCCCAGTGCCTGATTGCCAGCTCGTCCTCGCTCAAAGTGTCAGTATCATCCATATACGGACGAGCTTCCTCATTCTTTTTAAGCTGGATATCTATCGACTCGTGCGATGCGTTGAATGGATACGTGTTGACACCGTAGTTCAGCTGGAGTCCATTATCCAGTTCCTTGTTCGTGGGTTCGGAGACTGAAGGCCCACAGTATATGGTATCACTAAACGTCACCATATTGAATCCTTGACTGTGTTGGTCATTATTATCCTCGGGTTTCTTCTTAATCGACCTATTGCGCACGTCGTTATTGATTCTAGATCTCTGCTTTTTTCGTAGGCTACGTCTGGTGGATTTCCGACGCATGATTTTTCGTTTCTCGGGAGTATTCGTCAGGAACACGATTCTCGCGATCCAATCAATCACAAGCTTTTTTACCCATCCGGGCATCTTTCGATTCGTTCGGTGGTAGAAGTTCAAAATCGTTGTCGTCACCAAGACTGAAGCTCCGATCTCCAGGATGATGGCAAAATAGTACTGTCCCAGGATGGGAAAGTCGTAAGATGGCATGATCTCTGACGTCAATTGCTGAAAGACAGTCATGGCCAACAGCACAGTAATACTCAGACCTATTCGCTCGCCTGACTCTGGCGGCAGGATAAAACCAAGAAAAATCATGGACGAAATCAAACAACACGGGACGATCAAATTGATGAAGTAATCCATGCTATGTCGTCCCATCGTCATATTAACAGTGATATCAACATAGGGCTCTGAACAACACTGATATGTCTGCTCGTTTCGTCGCATCTTCACTTTGTAAATTTCCCACTCGCCATTTTCTTGGAAACTGGAGGTTGGGAACTTGAGCTTTTTCATGGGCTTGATGTTCATTGTGCGCGCATCGTACATAAACGAGCCGAACTTGAGCTCGCATGTCTGAATATCAAAGGGAAAATACGTCACTTTTATTCTGCACAGGGTCATGAACGTCATTGGGTTGAACCATGTGTTGGTTCCGTTCGAGTACAGAGTAACGCCAGATTTGAAACTGCTTTTACCTCCCGCATAGTGGTTCTGGCCGTCATTGCTAAAGTAAAGTAAAAGAAAAAATAATTATACAAAAATAACCATTCACTGTTAACGACAACATTGGACACAAAACTTGGCCACCATTATGGATTTTGTGACGTCATACAGTCACAACCAATTAAAGAGCTGGCCGTGTGACGTCGTGCAACTGTGTGACATAATGCAACCCAACATGGCGGCGTGCAGAATCGCAAGCATCGGATCGATGACTGCTTCTACCTCCTGCAAAGCAGCTCTGGCAGTCTTTGCTTAAGTAAAAAATAATTATATCATATAATAAAAGAACCATCCTCTGTTACCAAAATTCTTGACCGCCATTTCGAATTTTGTGACCATATACGGTCGCTGTTGTTGCCTGATTACAGGGACAACAGTGTGACGTCATGCAATCCAAAATGAAAGCGTACTGGAAATTTTTATTTGTCTTCAACTTTTCCCACCACATATAATTTTCCAATTCGCGATAAGTTTGGATCATTTTTCAAAAACTAAAGAGTAATTTATTTCAAGGTGGATGTTTTTTCATCACATTGTCAAAAGAAAGTGGAAGAAATGTTTATTGTTAGCTTTTAGAAAATAGCACAAAGTAAATACGTGCGCTGATTGGTTAAAAATTGTGTTTCTATAACTCGATGGAGACACAGACAGTTGTCGTAGACACGGCAATCAATATTCACGGCGCTAAAATAAGCAATGCAAAAATAACAACTAAGAATTGTGTCAAATTTTAATGTCACAGCTGACAAAAACCAGGTTAAGACTAAACAAATATTTGCACACTTGGAAACAAGCGAGTAAGATGTTTACAGAGCCCGCTACACATTCAAAAATAGTCTGTGAAAGAAATTATCGAAGCGGCTGACCTTTCAAATTAAAGAAGTATATGAATTCAATTGGCGCAACTTCACTCCATTCTAGGCTTTGCAGCACTTCAGAACTATTCACAGCTCCTTAACAGAACAAGATATTCGTCCAAAATGCCGAGTCAAACTTCTTTTGACAGAAAAATAATGCACTTTCACCTCCAAGGTTCGAGTCGCTCGATCGGCAGCGTCAGTCGTCAAACCATTCGGTTACGTCGATGAAGCGAAATAAAACCACAATTCTTGTCAAATTCTTGACTCCTTCCAGTGCTTGACTTCAGTTAAACAATCGGCTTAGTTATTTCTCATAATTACATTAACTTTGGGGCCTGTTTTCTTTGTTTGTTTGGCCAAAAAACGGTGAATTTTAGCCTTGAAGCGAATGTTGAACAGTTGATTTATTTCTGTTCATTGACTCCCTTACTATGATTGGTTGATTATGTTCATGACGTAAAACCGCGAGGTGAAGAGAATCTACGTTTTGATGTTAAAGAAAGCGCTAAATATTACTTTGATGTGCGTTATTTTCTTTGTGCTGTTTTCTAAAAGAAATAGAAAACATGTTTTCTGTGTTTCTATCGAGTTATAG